>NC_073744.1:47362652-47629262 GCF_029784135.1 Toxorhynchites rutilus septentrionalis
AGCATGGACAGAGGTCCCAGATGGAAGCAAGCAGCGTGGCCCCGCAGATCGTCTCGATCACTATGGTTGAAATATATTTTTAAAAAAAAGCTCGTAGAATAGCGAGTGTGACAGTATAACTAAAGACTCCAAGTAATGGCATTTTTATTATGGAATGTAATTAATGTAAATGTAGCGTTTTTTTTCATGTTCGATCAGTTTCAATGCGATACAACGAATTTAGGGCCTGTTGTGAAGATTTTTGAGCCATGTTTTTTTTTCTGAAAACTGTGATAGTCTATGGTGAATTTATTGTAGGAAGTGTGGAACTAACGGCTTGTGACGAATTAACCGATATTCTCCCTGTTATGCTCGTTCAATGGTTCTTTTTAAATAAAATTAAGAACATTGAATCTGGTTTGCATTTGATCCGCTCTTTTGGAAAATATTATAATTCATAGGCTAAAAGATTAAGAACTTGTAGCAATCCAAACTTACAAAGGGAAATAAAAGAATGTAAGTTTGACTTTCTCAAAAATCTTTCGAAGAATGTTATACATTGTTATATTTTGAAATCGTTTAGTATTCAAAAAATGTAATTACACAAGTAATTAGTGCACAAGTAATAACATACTCAAAATAAGATGTCTTGAAAATATGAATTAACCGCCATAATGAATTGTCTCTTCCGTGCCACCACGAACGAGCGCAGAAGACGTCGAGGAAAAAGTGTTTTAATCACAATATAATTATGGTCTCATTTTCCAGCTGCTATACCACAACAATGGGGAGAACCTAGAAGATTATGTCAAGCTTCCACGGGACATCGTAATAAAGCTCCAACATCGGGTCAAGAAGAGAAGGACGGTTCAATCAAGGACGCCATCGACAGAAACAAGATTTCAATTGTTTCAGGCTGCTGGATCATTCTGCTGAAATGCGAAGCGACAGACGAGACGAAGGATGGAAATAATCGATCCTCGTGATATCAGTCTCAATCCGTGGGATAGAAACTATCGAAAATGGATTTTTTTCGCGCTACAAAGACTCATATCGATGAGCTGTTCCAGAATGGATAATGATTCCAAGAGATCAATGGATAGAAAATTATATCATGTTCATATTCAACATATTTATTTTTTATTTATTTTTATTTATTTTATTGATCTCCAACAACTTAAGACATACGTTTTTTGTGTTCAAGTGCCGCTGGTAAGACTAACTGATGTAATGGTATTATATAAAATTCCATATTCACAAAAATATATTTTTGAAAGAATAAACACTATATCTAACTTTGATTGAAATATTCTACACACGATCTCTTAAATCCCACTGCTGAATCCATTAATTGGATATAAGACGGTAACTCATTCCATATAGGGGAAAAGGGGGAAATTTGGACCACCTAAGCAAATCGCCTAGTATTTCCAAACCAATACGGTCTAAATAAAAAATGTCGCATTGTATACTGAGCTACACTTGTTCTCTCTCAATAAATAATGTTTAATCATTATATAAAGCTTCAATCTACCAAATATGTCATAAAATAAAAGAGATGATTTTTGGACATTAAAATTTGATGCGGGGTGATTTGGACCGTCTGTGTGGTGAGTTGGTCCGGTGTGTGTTTCATCGAAAAAAACATACTTATGTTTATGTGAAGTATTGTGGGATAATGTTCAGTAACAATGTTTTGGGATCGATACCAGTTGTCTTGGGCAGATTCCAAACCAGAAAAGTTGGATTGACACCATCTCGAATACTGCATGGATCGTTTCACTGTTGTTCGAGCATTTTCAAACACTTTCGATGCTTGGTCAAAGAAAATCCGTTCTCGATGGCCTGCGTTGCTCTTTCAAGTTCCTCCTTCTTCCAACGTTGTCTTCTTGTAATTCAGCGGCATCTGGAATTAATTAGACCAAAGAAAAGTCTCAAACCTGTAGGACCAATTCACCCCACAGAAACGTGTCCATGTCACCCCACACAACACGCAAAAATTAAAATGCAATTAATTTCATTTATTGTTATCAAACTTACAGTTTCGCTACATCATATTGTTCCTCTTCTGTAGGCGAACAGAGCTTTACTGCACAATACACGAAAAGTTTGTTTAATCAGCGGGAAAAACCTTAAAACCACGATCGGAAAACTCACATTTTTTGACGCTCAAAGTACATAATGTATTTATGCTACCGTTTCCCTCTACTTGTGAAGTTTTACCAAAGTTTTTTTTTACTTTAGGTACATACGGTTCAACAATAGAAGGAAATGACATTATAGAAAATCCAAGTTGAGCCGTATTTTTGGAGATAAAGGGGTGGTCCAAATCACTCCGTGTTACCCTACTAACACCTTTTACAAATAATGAGCTTCCATAATGCGATGTACTGTAACAGGGGATTAAACATTTTCTACCTCGCTGGCTTCTCATAGGCACCAGTTTTGAATACAAGTATGGAGGAGTTCGACTAGATACTAATTTATGTAACAGGATAACCGATCGCATTTTCAAAAATTTATCTAATCTTGAACCTATTAAAAAGTGCTGCAAGTGAGTCACGCTTGCGAACCGATTTAAATTGAAAAAAAAAGTATGCAACAATTTAATGCAACCCTAAGTCGGTTTATGACGTTTGCTGAGGCTTGCATTAGTACAAAATCAGGGAATAAGAAATGCGGGTAGATTAGTGTTTTGGAAAGCATCTGTTTAGTTCGAGAACTGAGAGAACTTGCCTTCCATTTAAGAGTTCTCAAAGACGCGTAGATTTTTCCACATTGTTTTAATACAAAGGCATCCCATTCAAAATTACTCTGAATTGTCACTCCTAGACTCACGACTTCATTTGAGAATAAAGTTCTGCTATTCTGAAGCGAGATGTTAAGTTCACTGAAAACATTTCTGCTTCGAGAAACGAATATTGCTTGCGTTTTCTGTGCATTTAGAATCAACAAATTATCATTGGCCCAATCGGCGACATTAACCAAACAAGTATTGATGAACAATTCAACTTCATCAGAGAAAAGATGAACCACACAGTTACTCAAATCAATCATATACGAGGGAAAAAGTAATGGACCTAATACAGATCCTTGCGGAACACCAGAACTTATAGGTAGCATATGAGAAAAACGATCATTACAGAAAACAGTTTGAAATCTACTAGACAAATAGGAACGAACTAACTGAACTAACTGAATGCTCATTGGTCTAAGATTTTCAAGTTGTTCAGTCCGAGAAGCGCACTGAAAAGGGAAACGAATCAGATCGTAAATCCCACCCCTTTTTTTCGTGACGCAACAGCCGAGCATAAAAGCAGCCACCCGACCGCGCGGATGAACAGTATTCATTCAACCATCACCAAGTGCAAATCGAGAACACCAGCAAGAGGAGCAAACGCAAGCAGCCAACACATCATCGCAAGAGTGCGATAAGACGAAGAAGTATCAGTATCGCACGAGTTGCGATAACTGTGTACCGGCAACGGCAAGAGTAGCCCCAACATCATTAACCTAGTGAAGAAGAAAACACCAAACGTTACAAGAGAAGCAACAGCAGTAGCATAACCTTAACATCAGTAGCAGTATGAAAACAATTCAACCACATGAGCGGGGTTACAGTACTCCAGTAGGAGAATAGTGGCACATTCGCATGTGCAGCAATGAAACTAATGCAACCATATGTACATATTGAAATGAGTGAATTTAAGAAGAATAAAATGTATATAGCGTAAAGTTCTCAAACATCATGCGCCCACCTTGCATTACTCTGACCCAGATCCAACAGAAAGATTTCCTAAAACACATCCTCAAAGAGTAAAGAGTTTACTTGCTCTTTTCAGAGCATGGAGCGGAGCCACAGGGGCTCCCACCCAGAAGAGTAAGGCGTGAGGAACGCACCGGTTGTCTCCACGAGTGGATCAACTAGACATATACAGTCCACCCCACAGTTCCCAGCAGACGGAACACAAGTGACGAGGATGTTTTCTTTTTCCTGATTGGAATAATTTTGGAAGTCTTCCACTGTTTTGGATAGATGCTTGTTACGAAAATTTGATTGAATAAATATTTGAGTGGTTCAATAATTAAAGGCAAAATTATTTTGACAAATTTTATGGGAATGCCATCTAATCTAACTGCGTTTGATTTAATTTCAAAAATCGCTTTAACAATGTGATATTCTTCAACGTCATTGAACTGAAAAATGGAATTCTGTTATCGGTGCTACCAAGATTGCTTACTGAATTACTTAGAGTAGAGTTACTACTGAAATGTTCATTGATTTGATCGGCAGTAAAATCTGAAGACAAATCGGAAGGCTTTTTTCTTAGACCTATTTTATCAAATTCTTTCCATAAATCTTTAGAAGACATGTTATTCGTAAACCTACTGTTGATGAAACTTTCTTCGACAATTACTATCATTTTAGTCACTTTGTTCCATTGAGTCTTGTACATTGCATGGTCAGCCTCAGATTGACTTTGGTTCCATTTTTCAAATGCAAGATCACGAATGATAATCTCTTTGGATATTTCGGGATTGAACCATGGTTTGTATCTCATTAGTTTGCGATAACATTTTATCGGGACGTATGTATCATGCATGTTCTTTACATTTGAAGTAAAAAAGTCTACGATTGAATCAGAATTACTCATTTGATAGAAGCTATGCCAATCGATTACATTATATAATGTTACTAGCTAACCCGGCAAACTTCGTCCCGCCCATTTACTTGATTAATTCTCGAGTAATGCAGAAATTTGTGTTTTATTTGTATGGCAGCCACCCCTAAGAGAGGGAGGAGGGGTATCTAACCACCATAGAAACATTCATTGCACCCTAAAGTTTCCATATGCCTAATTTGGTTTAATTTGCTTGATTAATTCTCGGGTAATGCAAAAATTTGTGTTTCATTTGTACGGCAGCCCCCTCTAAGAGAGGGGTAAGGAGTATCTTAACACCATAGAAACATTTATTGCATCCTAAAACCTCCACATGCCAAATTTGGTTTCATTTGCTTGATTAATTCTCGAGTAATGCAGAAATTTGTGTTTCATTTGTATGGTAGCCCCCCCTTAGAGTGGGGGGAGGGGTCTCAAAATATCACGAAAACCTTCCCCGGCCCCAAAAACCACTACATACCAATTTTCATGTCGATCGGTTCAGTAGTTTCCGAGTCTATAAGAATCAGACAGACAGACAGACATCACTCCATTTTTATATATATAGATAGATAGATAGATAACATGTGCAGGATCTAGAGCAGCATAGTCACGAAAGCTGATTGAATTTTCATTACAGCAACAGTCTATATCAAGCGAAGAACAGATCATGGTTAAACATGAAAGGAACACTTACTTGGTTGAATTTTAAAATCGTATTGGGATTATTTGTTACCATTAGATCTAGTTGTGAAGAACCTGTTCTGTGAAAGTGAGTGGGCTCTGATCCAATACACTCAAACGACAAGTTTCTTAGAACTGATCAAAATGGTTGCGCCTCTCCGAGTTCATGTCCAACATATTTGTGTTAAAATCCCCCATTAGCATTATGTTGTTGTATTGATATTTGAGGGATGAAAATATAATGCTTAATAATTGAGAGCAGTCAACGTGGGGGGGGGGGGTTATAAGAAAGACCAAACAGTATTTATCATTGTTGATTCCAACCTCTAACAACAAGCATTTTAAAGTTCAAATCATTTTTCAAATAAACTAGTTAGGATTCTATAATTATCAATAACTAGGATGTCATCTGGTACGGTTTCGTTCGACCATGACTCACTCAGACACATTATATCCACCTTTGAGGTCATAGCAATATTTCTTAGCTTTTCCAATTTTGACATTTTTCAAGCGCATATGCTTTGGGGGTCTCCGTAGCCACATTGGTTGCGCGTTCGCTTAGTAAGCGATCGATCGTGAGTTCAAAACTCAGGACCCTCATTGACCATCTTTGTGTTGCTACAGAATAGCTACGTCCACGCAACAATCATCAGCGATGGAGATCGATCCACGGTCGAAATAAGATCGATTCATCCATACAACTGCTCTGCTCTGCCAGACACATCGGGCTACTGTTCTATAAATAACTCAACAATGATCAATCAACTGTCTCCGCTGTCCGCTGGTCCAACTGGATAATGGAAGAACAGAAAGAATAACTCTTACGCCTAAATGGCTACTCCGTGAATGTACCATGTGTAATGGTATAGAAGGAATACTGGCGAATGGCAAACTGTGTAATGTGCTAATTATATATATGATAACCATGTGACATGTACACGATTAAAATTCGGCTCTGTTACAGCTAAAATGCTAATGAGCCTTAAATAAATAAATGGGATAAAAAAAAGCGCATATGCTTTGACTATTCATGCAGCAGACAGCAAGTTTTTCTTCAACTAGAGTGGACTTCATCACAATCCCAGGAATACTCACATTTGCAGAGGTGTTGACCCTAGAAGATTCGACCATTATCCCAATGTGACCCAACAGTAGAGACGGAAAGAGAGTGTCCGAAGAATATTTCAATACGACTAAATTTTACGATCAAAAATACTTTCAAATACAGAATAGACATATTGACATGTAAGTAAAAATGAATAATGAACCTTGAAACTCAACAAACGCTAAACACATTCACATCAAAAAAAATTTGGTGCCGTATAATGTGGGCAAGAACAGAATAAGGTTTAGTTCATGTTGTTGAACTTCATGTTCACATTATCAGCTTACTCATGAGTTTATCATCGATCCGGTTAAATTTTCGAAAATTGCGCTGAAATGCTTCAAGTTTTCGTCCCACGAGTATCTGTCTCCGTCGGAGTTCATTGCGTAACTGATGTTGAGCAACGAAAAAAAACAACAGTGAAAAAACCGGAAATTACGGCGTTGCGAACCATAAATCATTAGAAAAAAAAACATACACATAT
Source organism: Toxorhynchites rutilus septentrionalis (assembly GCF_029784135.1). NCBI lineage: Eukaryota > Metazoa > Arthropoda > Insecta > Diptera > Culicidae > Toxorhynchites > Toxorhynchites rutilus. The sequence continues at coordinate 47,369,566 of NC_073744.1, forward strand.
ACACACACATCCACTGAAGGGGGAAAATCCTAGCCACACAGTTGCGCTTTCTCCGGCAGACCAGACACATGCCACTTTAAGGGTACCGATGAAGCAGCATAAATGTGCCTTTCTCCTCGTGTGGTTTGATCCTGTGGTCGCGCGGTGTGAGTGGTAACTGGCGACATGACACCTGCGGAGGGGTTGCTGTTTGATGGAACGCCAAGGTGTACCAGCTAGCTACTCAAATCTCGCCCAAATGCGCAACCATACCAAGAACTCGTAACGAGGGAGAAAATTCGCGTCGTTTATCATCATTATTTACATATTAAACCTTCAGGACGACGCTTGGCGCGAGAATTTCCTGCACAAAGAAAGCTCAATCTTAGGCCGACGCAGCTGAAAGTCGAAAAGTGAAAGCAAATAAATCCTCTGTATTACGTATTCCACACATTTCACATTCGCTAGACGTCGCGACCTTTAAAAAAGGTAACAACTAACCTCTCGTGTAATGGGTCTTGATCGTTACGACTCGCCGGAAAGTGCAGGCATATTGTTGATTGTTTTCCTCCCGAAAGCGCCAACTGGGTGGTGGCATGGATGGATGGGCTCCAAAAAACAAAGGGAAACATCGGAAGCCCAAGGATACTGCCCCCTGCTCCGGCGTTTGTGATGATGGATTCTCTTTTGCACCGCTGGTATGCTGTAGGCGCATGATGAATGGAGAGTGATTAAAATCTCGCATTAATTCTAACTATTCTGACGGTCGTTTTGGCGAGAAACGTGGACTAAATTAATGAAGAGTAGAGCCTTCAACTGCCCAAAAGATATAATTATAATCAGTGGACGTATAACGAATTGTTTGACTCTTCTGAACTAGTGATTAGGAGCGTCAGTACTAATCACACATATTGAGGTGTGAGCCATGGGTTTGAGTCCCGTACATAACGGAAAATTTGTGTAGTACACTTACACGCGTTTCTATATATTCTTAAGAATGTTGTAGTTCGAAGCTCGGTATCTCTAAAATAGAAGAAATCTCCATGAATTATCTGTCGGTAAAGATCTTTCGAATTGTATGATTAGAAATGAAAATTTAAGTAAACCATAAAGCAAAGATGATTTGAACCACATATCCATATTCCACATATTCCAATATCTATGTTGAAGCGGCGAAAGTTCCACTGGAAGCGTTGCTGCTACCAAAATTCTAATCGATAGACAAAATTATATATCACCAGCCCCCGGCAGACTTCGTCCAGCCGAAAACGTTTTCTTTCTAACTTTAATGGATCCAATCGCAGAACTATTCATTGAATGATCTTCTAATTGACCCTTTCCAACTATAAATTTCCTAGTACTTTTGCCAAAACTAGTCATTATAATATATTTAAAAAAAAAGAACAAAAAAACTTTTTAAGTAAAACGGTTTAATGTACTAAAAGCAAGAAAATAATTAAGCAAGTAGCAGTTAATAGCTATCACAACCCTTCCTTCATTAATCTAGGGTAATGATGCGACTAAAATAAAATCGTGGGCATATGATGAAACAACTAACTGTGGATAATGGAAATCCGATGTGCCCACGATTTTATTTGAATCTCATCATTGCCCTAGATTAATGAAGGAAGGGATGTGGTAACTACTAACTGCCAATTGCTTAATTATTTCCTAGCTTGCAGTACATTAAACCGTTTAACTTAGAAGGTTTTTTTTCATTTTTTTTATTTTCTAGTTTTTAGTAGATTATCTGTATCATTAGTATAGTTCTCTACAATAAAACCATTCAATCTTTTTTTTTTATTTCTTACCTAATTTTCTTCGGAATATTTTAACGATTAACGATTTTAACGATAGAATACAGTATCTATTAGTCAAATCATTTCATTCGATATCGATATTGAGTTTTTCACCGGTGACCAAATTGGATTTTTCAAGATAATGGAATACACAGTATTATAATGACAGCAGAGATAAAGGTTTGTTCGAAATTTCAGATCAATAAATCAAAACGGGGTCATTTTTTTATTAATGTGGGATAACCCTACAACCATACAAACAGGTCAAGTTGAATGAAACCGTTTTTTTCCCCTGTTGGATGTTAACCACTGCGTCCATTATTCTGAACTATTGTGGTAAAGGGTGTGTCACATCAAATTGCATCACGGAATAAACGCTGTAGAAATTCGCCCAGTAGACCGATCCTTTTGAAAATTTTAGACAGTAAAATAAAAACTATTAAACAACTTTTGGCATTTTCTTTTTATTCATACTTCGAGCCCAAGTCCGTATGCTCGCACTTTCCTCTTTACCCCGTCCATAAGGTTCTGTACAACGTCAGGTTGTAGTTTTTTTTGAACAGAAATCCATTTTCTCTTGAAGTCCGCCTCCGATTTGACAACTTTTGGGTTCTTCCGGAGGGCCTGCTTCATAATCGCCCAATATTTTTCTATTGGGCGAAGCTCCGGCGCGTTGGGCGGGTTCATTTCCTTTGGCACGAAGGTGACCCCGTTGGCTTCGTACCACCTCAACACGTCCTTTAAATAGTGGCACGAAGCGAAATCCGGCCAGAAGATGGTCGGGCCCTCATGCTGCTTCAATAGTGGTAGTAAGCGCTTCTGTAGGCACTCCTTAAGGTAAACCTGGCCGTTTACCGTGCCGGTCATCACGAAGGGGGCGCTCCGCTTTCCGCAAGAGCAGATCGCTTGCCACACCATGTACTTTTTGGCAAACTTGGATAGTTTCTGCTTGCGAATCTCCTCCGGAACGCTGAATTTGTCCTCTGCGGAGAAGAACAACAGGCCCGGCAGCTGACGAAAGTCCGCTTTGACGTAGGTTTCGTCGTCCATTACCAGACAATGCGGCTTCGTCAGCATTTCGGTGTACAGCTTCCGGGCTCGCGTCTTCCCCACCATGTTTTGCCTTTCGTCGCGGTTAGGAGCCTTCTGAACCTTGTATGTACGCAGGCCCTCCCGCTGCTTGGTCCGCTGGACGAATGAACTTGACAAATTCAGCTTATTGGCGACATCCCGGACCGAACTTCTCGGATCACGTCTAAACTGCTTAACTACGCGCTTGTGATCTTTTTCACTGACGAAGCATCCATTTTTGCCGTTCTTCACCTTCCGGTCGATGGTTAGGTTCTCGAAGTATCGTTTTAGTACTCTGCTGACCGTGGATTGGACGATTCCCAGCATCTTACCGATGTCCCGATGTGACAACTCCGGATTCTCGATATGAGTGCACAGGATTAATTCACGACGCTATTTTTCGTTCGACGACATTTTTCCAAATTTACGAAAAATTGACAGTGAAGCATGGCCAACGTGATCTATACACTCTTATCTGATTATAAGCGAAAGCTGAAGATATAATTCCTAAAAATTAAATTTCTACAGCGTTTTTTCCGTGATGCAATTTGATGTGACACACCCTTTATATCTCATTTTTTTATACTCCACTTCAAGCTTACCTACTGCTTATTGATGAAGAAGTAGACTGAAAGCTATAGCGAGATAGGTGCCAATCAGGAATACTCTGTTTGATAAATTCTATAATCCTGATCGGCGACGCAGACCAAATTTCCTTGGGCTCCAGAATAGCCTTATCAAAGTATTGAAGTCTGCGTCTAGTTAGAGCTCCACAATTACAGAGCAAAAGTTCCGCGGTTTCGCTTTCGGTATTACAAAAACGACAAATATCATCTTGCACTAAACCTATGTTTTTGAGATGGTACTTACTCGGACAGTGTCCTGTTATAGGGCCCATGATTGTGCTGAAGTCTTTTTTATTAAGACTCAGCAATTGTTGAGTAATTTAAATACTCGGCGTGATATTTGTTTTGACTGGTTAAGTTGTACCGCCAACCAGTCGGCTAACACTTCCCGGTCTTCCCATTTCTTCAGCTCACCTTTCAACACACAGTCAGAAATTCCACAGAATGGTGAAAGGTGAGCTTCAGCCGTTCCTGGCAAGTTCATCTGCTCGCTCGTTTCCCTCTATGCCACAATGGCCAGGAATCCAGTACAGTTGTACCGAACTTATCCGACTTAGTTGCCGTAAGAGGAGAATGCATTCCCAGAGGAGCATTTAAAAGCATTTAGAGCTTTAAGTGCCGCTTGACTGTCTGAGAATATGCAGATGTTAGCATGTCTATATATTTTTTAAGGCAGACATTTGAGCATTCTATTATCGCAGCTATTTCTGCTTGAAAAACTGTTGGCCAGTTTCCCATAGCTACAGAGATTTTTGTTCTGGGACAATACACTCCAGCACCTGTTCTGATTCCCATTATGAAACCGTTTAAAAATGTAATTGGCTATTTTGTTTCAGCGGCCATCTTGGATTTGAATTTTCCTAGATAGCTGTGATCTGCTGGTCCAGCCTCTTTACTTGATACCCATATTGATTGGGTTTTGGAAAAAAAATATCGCCATTTTGATGTGGCGGCCATTTTGGATTTGCATTTCTCATGAATAAAGGCTGATTTAGACGATGCCAGTTAGCGCTCTAGTTGAAGTCGAATCCTTGAAGTATACTTCTGATGGCAAGTAAAAACAAATTGAGTTATTTTATATTTCATGATTATTTTACTTTGTCCCATTTCGCAACGCCTTCCTATTTGTACATCAAAAATGCGATAACGGCGACAATATAAACGCGTATAAGTTGACCCCAGATTACAGCCCCCACGAATCATCCAACGCAAATCTAAATCGGATTTGCAATGAGCGTTTTTTCGGCCGGGATAATGGTAATCACAGCCAGAGAGGGGCACCGGGAGAACGAAGCTCTCATCAGAAATAAATTATTCAAAACAACAATGTGTTTTCAGAAGCACAAACAAACCCTTCCGGTCCTAGTTGGGGGGCTTCTTGCAATTTCCTGACCATTTTGCCCGAAATCATTTTTGCCCTATTCCTTCTTGGATCCGAATCAGGGCTGCTGCTTGAAAACAAAGGTCCAATTTGCAATGTAAATCATTCTTATTATTTGACGATACTTTCCGACCTTTCGTAGTGTGTGTCCAGTGGTAGAGAATCTCTGGCAGCACCCCGGCGATGTCGAAGCTGTTTTTTTTGTCCATTTGATCGGATGTTTGCCATACATCCACACGCACCAGAGGACCTCCGGAAAAAGGAAAATTGGCTCGCATATGGATATTGTTCTCATCAATTGAACCACTCTGGCTCTGGCTGCTGTTCGAGATGAATTTTCAATATCAACAAGAATCTAAGCGAAAGCTGAGATCACTGGTCTGGAGTATTGATGCAGCCCAAGCCCAAGATTAGATTCTCTCACTAAGACGAAAGATATATATCCGATATCAAAATATTTGCATTAATACGTTGGACTAATGAATTTGCAGTAGATGATCAAAAAACAAAGTTTTCTTGATTCAGAAATATGATACGGGATTGGTGAACGTGAGCGTCCTTCTAGTGTTCCGAAGTTGTTTTGGATGTATATGTTTAAATCATGCATTTATTGTGTCAATGTGTCGAAATCAAAACGTAAAACACAGGTTCAAGCTTTTCGATCCGAGAGAAAACAATTCGATTTTAAACTACCGCAGCAAAAAGTAAAATTTTCTCATTACTACTGGAGTAATTTATAGTTTCTCACTTTACGGCGAGTGTTTTGCTCCTCGGCCCCGGCGTTGGAGGATAAAACAAAAATGTGAACGCGAAAGCAAAAAGAATCATAAATTTAAATTATTAGCCCGCAAACGAAGTGGAAAATAAACAAGATGTTCAAGCAGAAATTGCATTTCGACGACTATTTTTTCTCTGCAACCTGTAGTTTGGTCATAGTTTTCGCTGCGTGTCATTTTCATTCCCACTCCGGATTCGTGGGATCGCCCGGTTGATGGCGAACAGGGCGGGGATGGGTGGCAAGGGTCCACCTCTCCAGCAAAGCGTTGAGAGTAGCTCCCAGGGCGTAAACTATCGTTCAACTCCCCCTCAGCTTGGGAAATGAATTACTAGTCTGAGTAGTAGTTGTGTTAGTAGAAATACTCATGGCGGTGTTGAGAAATTAAATAAGAAATTGTTCCAGCACTTTGGTTTCCTCTCTCACTCTGTCCGACGCTGTTCGAACCACCGGACGGAGCAAAGTTGAATAGTTCGATGGTTACGATTCATGCAAATAGATACTTCTAATTACCTGATGCAGTTCGATTTAAAATAAAGTTTCGTAATTCAATTGAATCTTTGACTTTACCTTAGCAATTCACTGGCACGAAAGTGGGGAATCCCTTTGAGTGACCACATTTCCTCTACTCGCAATTAATTAATTTAATGCAGACGCAGTTAGAAATGGGATAATGTTTGATGTATAATTAATTAAAATGTTATCCACGATTTAACAAATTTAACCACGAGATGTGTTTATATACAATTATTATCGACATAGAGGTGACCACATCAAAACCCCTTCTCCACCAGTATTAGTCTAGGCACTTTACTCCATCGCGTTTCTCCTTCTTGTTTATCCGTTTAGTCAACGAGAATCCGATGAGTGTTTTGTACAGCGTAAACCTAATGCTGCGGCCTGAAGTGAGCAGAATAATGCTTCGCTCAAGCCCGGGAAGTACTTATTCGAGAAACTTATCAACTTAAAATCACATTCTTCGCTAATAACTGCGCTGTTCAACTTTTTCATTTCCCGGGCAGAAGCTCATCTTCCTTCCACTCATTAATGATAATAAACCTTGCTGCCTGGCTTGGTTGCCATTCTGGTGGCTTTGTCTGGCTGCTTGGGTTCTCGCGGAATTCTTGTGAAGCTCAATTCGAATCGCGCTTCTCGCTGCCACTCACTCTAATTGATGTAATGGATACTCGAGGGCATTCGGGACCCCCTCCCGCTTCGGACAACGTACTCTGGAGGGCTCGTAATGGAACGGACATAATCAGAACGACCTGAATTAGATGCCCGGAATATTGTTAACAATAACAGTTTGCATTCAGTAGTGAATAATCGAAAAATAATACGTCACACTTTTATGAAATCATGTTGAATACACATAGTAATATTAGGCTGTCAAAAAAGTCCTGCGGTATTTCCGCGAGGTGTCGTTGTAAGCGCGTAGTTCTAGTTGTATTCATTGTATCGAGTCATACTATAGCTTGTTGGAAAGGTATTTTTGCGCGCTATAATATAGTCCTTGACAGTGTTTTGTTTGGTTAAGTCGTTCGTGAGTTATAGTGTCGCAAATATGGAGCAAAATAAAGAGAAAATCCGACATATTTTACAGTACTACTATGGCAAAGGCAAAAATGCATCTCAAGCTGCCAATAAAATTTGTGCAGTTTATGGACCCGATACAGTTTCCATTTCCACCGCACAACGATGGTTTCAACGTTTTCGTTCTGGTGTAGAGGTCGTCGAAGATGCGCCAAGCTCCGGAAGGCCTGTCGTCGAAAATTGCGACAAAATCGCTGAATTAGCCGAGAAAGACCGGCATAGTAGCAGCCGTAGCATCGGCCAAGAGCTGGGGATAAGTCATCAAACCGTTATTAACCATTTGAAGAAGCTTGGATTCACAAAGAAGCTCGATGTATGGGTGCCACACACGTTGACGCAAAAAAACATCTTTGACCGTATCGACGCATGTGAATCGCTGCTGAATCGCAACATAATCGACCTGTTTCTGAAGCGGATGGTGACTGGCGATGAAAAGTGGGTCACTTACGACAACGTGAAGCGCAAACGGTCGTGGTCGAAGCCCGCTGAAGCGGCTCAGACGGTGGCCAAGCCCTCATTAACGGCCAGGAAGGTTCTGCTGTGGAATAATCTATTATGAGCTGCTTCCCTATGGCCAAAACGCTCAATTCGGACCTGTACTGCCAACAACTGGACCGCTTGAAGGTAGCACTCATGAAGAAGAGGCCATCTTTGATAAACAGAGGCCGCATTGTCTTCCATCAGGACAACGCCAGGCCACACACTTCTTTGGTGACGCGCCAGAAGCTCCGGGAGCTCGGATGGGAGGTTCTTTTGCATCCGCCGTATAGTCCGGACCTTGCACCAAGTGACTACCACCTGTTTTTGTCCATGGCGAACGAGCTAGGTAGTCAGAAGTTAGCCACAAAAGAGGCCTGTGAAAATTGGCTATCCGAGTTTTTTGCCAATAAGGAAGCGAGCTTCTATAACAGGGGTATTATGAAGTTGGCATCTCGTTGGGAACAAGTCATCGAACAAAACGGCGCATATTTGACTTAAAACAGATGATTGTAACTAATTTTATGAACAAATGAAAATTCAAAAAAAATACCGCAGCACTTTTTTGACAGCCTAATACAACAGCAACAAAAATATGACAAAATAACATGGACATCAATGTTCTTAAGCACATTGCACTATGATCCAGGAGGTGCATTTAAGTGGAAATTAGCATTGAGAGCTCGACAGTTAATTTTAGTTTTATTAGCTGAGACACACATTGTTAAAATTGAATCATTTGATCAATATAGTATTCCAGGATATAATGTTGTTGCTTGCTTATCACATTCTAGACATACTGGCGGTGTTGCTATTTATGTCAAAGAATCAGTTCAATTCAATGTTCGCCTAAACGAAGTAATTGATGGCAACTGGTTCTTAGGCATTACAGTTGAACATGGCATGAAGATAGGTAATTATGGTGTTTTATATCACTCTCCCAGCTTCAGTGACCAGCGTTTTGTTGAAAATTTAGAGAATTGGCTCGAAATGTTCATTGATCATAGTAAATTAAATATACTGGCTGGTGATTTTAATATTCATTGGTGGGACAGCTATAATTCGAATCATTTGAACCGTTTGGCTGATTTCTTCAATTTAAAACAAACGGTGAATGCATTTACGCGAATTTCCCGGCACAGTTAAACTTTAATTAACCATGTGTATTCTAATTTCGATAGTATTTGTTCATCAACTGATATTAATTTATAAATAACCGATCATGAGACTATAATTATTAACGTTTTGGACAATTTGAATAACAATGAAGATTTAGTAAAATTGAAGTCCTGGAGGAACTATTCGAAACAGGCAGTTTCGATCCTTGTCGTGAAAATCCAGGCTTTCCGTTCCATTCGGGTAACATAGATGAATCTACAGCTGTTTTGACTAATGTTCTGAAAATGTGTACAAATCAACTAGTTGATCAAAAGTATGTATCTATAAAAAAACTCAAACAGCTGGTACAATTTGGATCTTTTACGTCTAAAACGAAAAAGGGACAAATGGTACAAAAGGTTTTGTAGAACAAATAGGAATCATCATTGGAACATGTACACGATTGCGCGCAATAAATATTCACAAACGATAAAGAAAACTCGTTGTTAATATTTTCAGAGGAAAATTGATCAGCATCAAAATAACAGCAAAGAGTTATGGAGAATTTTAAATTCATTGTGAAGACCTAGTAGTTGCAAACCGCGGTCCATAACCTTTAATGGCACATTAGAACAATCTGGGCAAGTAATAGCATCCAATTTCAACGATTATTTTGTCAACAGCGTTTCATTGATCAATCAATTCATTGAATTGGTCGATGAATCCGATGAAATAAAACAGCCGGTTAATAGTAGTTGTAAATTTGAAGATTTTCACCCAATTACGTTGAATGAACTTAGAAATATTTGTTTCTCATTAGAAAAAACGGCTGGTATAGATAATGTTAATGCTAGAGTTGTTCAAGATTGCTTTCATGTAATTTGTCACATCTTACTACAAGTGTGGAAGGAATCCTTAGTAGTTCCCATTCAAAAGGTTGCAGGGACGATTAAAGCCGAAGAGTTTCGTCCCATCAACATGTTGCACACGTTAGAGAAACCAGAACAATCGGGATATCGGGAAGGTCATTCCTGTGAAACCGCATTGAACTTGGTGTTAGCAAAATGGAAGGAAAAACTAGAAGGTAAAGACACGATTGTTGCTGTTTTCTTGGATCTAAAGCGCGCTTTCGAGACAGTTTCTAGGCCCTTGTTGTTGAACACGATTAAGCGCTTTGGAATTACGAGTACTGCATATAAATGGTTTGAAAGCTATTTATATGAAGCTAACTCAACGGACTGCTTTCAACGATTTCATTTCCAGTCCCGTAGGGAATAATCTTGGAGTACCTCAGGGAAGTGTATTAGGGTCCATTGTATTTATTATGTACATCAATGACATGCTACGAGTTTTACGATATTGCGATATTAATCTTTTTGCTGATGATACTGTGTTATTCATTGCAGCTAAGAATGTACATGAGGTCATTTTACACTTGAATGGAGATTTGCGTTCTTTAAGTAGATGGTTGAAGTATAAGCAATTGAAATTGAACATTAATAAGACTGAATATATGGTAATCTCGCGAAATCGAATAAATGAAAACGTCTCTGTTGTGATTGATGATGGGACCATTGATCGCGTTCGGGAGATTAAATATCTTGGCGTGATTATTGATGACAAACTTAAGTTCAATACTCACATTGACAATGTCATCAAGAAAATTTCCAAGAAGTATGGAATTTTGTGTCGACTAAGAAACGATTTAACTATTTGCAGTAAAATACAGCTATACAAATCAATTATCTCTCGTCATCTAGACTTATGTTCTTCCATTTTGTTTTTGGCCAATGAAACGCAAATATCGAGATTACAGCGCTTGCAGAATAAAATAATGCGTTTTATTTTACAATGTAGCAGGTTCACTTCCTAATATTTGATGGTGGACGCTCTGCAATGGTTATCTGTGAAGCAAAGAATTGTGTATTTAACTATGGTGTTCATTTTTAAGGTAGTTTGGTTTGCTGCCTCGATATTTGTGTGATCGAGTTGAAAGGGGAAGTGACTTCCATAGATATAATACTAGAAACGCGAATTAAATAAGAACACCACATTTCTTAACATGTGCTTCACAAAATTCTCTATATTTTAAAGGAATAAATGTTTCCAACTCGATGCCAAGACATATTAAACGTGCAATAACACTAGCAGAATTTAAGAGAAACTGTATTTCACACGTTAAAGCTGTATTTTACTAACAGCCAAATTTTTTTTTATTTTGGCAACGATGTTGATTGATGTGGTTTTATACGAACGGATATCTTAAAGTGAACAGTTTTTTGATTTTTTTTTTGTTTTTATTATTCTCAATGTATGACCTGACGAAGTTTTGTTTTAATCTCGTCATGATCTTGGTGATGATGGACTATTTTTATTTTTATTTTGTTGTTTTTATATTGTGGTAGTTGAAAAAAAAATAGAAGTAGTCTACAAAAATTTGAGCGTCGCGCGCGTTGTACAGATATAAAGGATAAGAATTCAAAAGTTTTGTAAGAGCCGGTCTAGAAATTGTTCGTAAAGTCAATCCAAAACAAGGCTGGCGGTTGGACTTGTGCCTTAGTGGACCATTTTGCTGCAAGGGCCTTGTCGGGACCGTATCGGTTCTGTAGCGGACAAAACTGAGTATTGGCTTGTCTTTTGACATTGTAATTTTTTGAACTTATATCTGTAAATAAAATCAGTTCGTTTTTTTTTTTGTTAAGCTGATTTCAATGCTGAGAAAACAAAATAATATCTTTTAGATAACTCGTCTTGCTCAAACCTCTGTAGGGGAAGGAGGCGGGACCATCATCATCATCATCATCATCATCATCACCACATGGATATAGAAATAAAGGGTGTGTCACATCAAATTGCATCACGGAAAAAACGCTGTAGAAATTTAATTTTTAGGAATTATATCTTCAGTTTTCTGTTTAAAATCAGATAAGAGTGTATAGATCACGTTGGCCATGCTTCACTGTCAATTTTTCGTAAATTTGGAAAAATGTCGTCGAACGAAAAAGAGCGTCGTGAATTAATCCTGTGCACTCATTTCGAGAATCCGAAGTTGTCACATCGGGACATCGGTAAGATGCTGGGAATCGTCCAATCCACGGTCAGCAGAGTACTAAAACGATACTTCGAGAACCTAACCATCGACCGGAAGGTGAAGAACGGCAAAAATAGATGCTCCGTCAGTGAAAAAGATCACAAGCGCGTAGTTAAGCAGTTTTGACGTGATCCGAGAAGTTCGGTCCGGGATGTCGCCAATAAGCTGAATTTGTCAAGTTAATTCGTCCAGCGGACCAAGCAGCGGGAGGGCCTGCGTACATACAAGGTTCAGAAGGCTCCTAACCGTGACGAAAGGCAAAACATGGTGGGGAAGACGCGAACCCGAAAGCTGTACACCGAAATGCTGACGACGCCGCATTGCCTGGTAATGGACGACGAAACCTACGTCAAAGCGGACTTTCGTCAGCTGCCGGGCCTGTTGTTCTTCTCCGCAGAGGACAAATTCAGCGTTCCGGAGGAGATTCGCATACAGAAACTATCCAAGTTTGCCAAAAAGTACATGGTGTGGCAAGCGATCTGCTCTTGCGGAAAGCGGAGCGCCCCCTTCGTGATGACCGGCACGGTAAACGGGCAGGTTTACCTTAAGGAGTGCCTACAGCGTTTTTTCCGTGATGCAATTTGATGTGACACACCCTTTATAATTTCTTTTACTAATTTATATTTTCCAAATTATTATATTCTGTTCATATCGAACAGTTGTCTACTTCTTCGTTTTTATTAATATCGCAGAGGGCGGGGAGGATCCCCCATCCACGCCAAAGAATATATCAGATAATGAACCTCCTCCTGAAGAGCAGGAGGATGAAACAGAAGATGAGGAGGAAAATTCTGTTTACGAGATAGAAAGCTCTGAAGATGAGGAAAAAGACGAGAAGCAGGATTTTCGTCTAAAAGAATACCCTGATGGCGCCAAAGGCCCATTTATCGTATACTTTAGACGAAAATCCAAACCTCTTAACGTCATTCGCATCTCAAAAGAGTTGACACAGAAATTTTCCGAAGTTACCGAGATTACTCGGATGGGGCCAGACAAATTACGAGTTGTCGTCTCCAGCAGAACCCAAGCGAATGAAATAACGCGCTGTGATCTCTTTGCGATCGAGTATCGCGTATACGTACCCTGTTGCAACGTTGAAATAGACGGTGTAATAAACGAAAAGGGTTTGACTCGAAAAGAGATACTCGATGGTGTCGGTCGCTTCAAGAACTCTTCACTTAAAAGTGTGAAGATTCTTGCATGCGATCGATCGAGTCTGTGTCACTTAAAAATGACAAAAGAGTCCTCAATCGGGCAAACTCTTTTCGTGTGACATTTGAGGGTTCCGCCCTTCCTAACTACGTTGCAATAGGTGCACTTCGTTTACCTGTTCGGTTGTTTGTACCCCGGGTAATGAAATGCAACAAATGTATGCAACTCGGTCACACGGCCGCCTATTGTTGCAACAAAAAACGTTGCGCAGATTGTGGAGAGAGCCATGATGAGAATCCTTGCCCGAAAGAGCGCAAGTGTCTTCATTGCGGCGGGACTCCTCATGATCTTACTCAATGCCCGGTGTACATACAACGAGGGGAAAAAATCAAGCGTTCCTTAAAAGAACGTTCCAAGCGGACTTATGCAGAAATGCTTAAGAGTCCCGTTCCAACGACTCAGGACAATCCCTACTCCATTCTGCAGAACCACGAGCCTGTTGCTGACGCTCCCAATGCAGGAAGTTCCGGTACATCGCAGGGTGCCATCAGGAAAAGAAAAATTACTACTTTTCCATCACTCCCCAGAAAGAAACCCGAAACTTCCCAAGTTGGAATGAAAACTCGAATCGAACGTGCTGAGAATAGACCGAAGCAAGTACCTCCTGGTTTAAGCGGTTCTTCTACGCACCAGGGGTCCTCAGCACTTCCCGGAGCAGCACCCAACACGTCTGCTCCTTTTTCGAGGTCGAGGCAACAGCCACAATCTGGCTTGCTTGCGCTTTCTAACCTGGTGGACAACATTTTAAATGCTTTAAATATAAACGACCCTCTTAAAAGCATAGTATTATGTTTGCTTCCGATTGTGAGAACATTTTTGAAAGAAAAATGTGGTTTTTGGCAGCGTTCATTTCCCTCGATGCCTGATTCAGTGCAAGAGGTCAAGGATTTGACCACTGTAATACAGTGGAATTGCAGAAGCATTATTCCTAAACTAGATCAGTTTAAATTTTTAATTCACAGCTCTAACTGTGATGTATTTTCTCTCTGTGAAACATGGCTTTCCGATGAGCTGAATTTCCACGATTTCAACATTATTCGCCTCGATCGAAATGACTCGTTTGGTGGCGTACTATTGGGGATTAAAAAATGTCACTCCTTCTATAGAGTCACTCTCCCATCGATGACAGGTATTGAAGTTGTTGCTTGCCAGACACAAATCAATGGCAAAGACCTCTGCATTGCTTCGATATATATCCCTCCCAGAACTATGGTAGGCCGCCATCAGTTCTTTGATACTATCGAGGCAATGCCGGAGCCGCGGGTAATCTTAGGTGATTTTAACTCCCATGGAACAGCATGGGGATCACTCTACGATGACAACCGTGCCACTTTGATTTATGATCTGTGCGACAACTTCAAATTGACAGTATTCAATGGGGAAGCAACCAGAATAGCCAACCCTCCTGCACGGGCAAGCATGCTAGACATATCACTTTGCTCTTCTTCGTTATCCCTCGATTGCACGTGGAAGGTAATCCAAGATGCCCACGGTAGTGATCACCTGCCAATAATTTTATCGATCGCTAATGAATCAAGCTCTCGTGAGTCAGTCAATATTTCGTATGACCTCACCAAGAATATTGACTGGAGAACATTTGCGGAAATAATATCTGAAGCAATTGTTTCAATGCATGAACTTCCTCCACTCGAAGAGTATAACTTTATATCGAGTTTGATTTACGAAAGCGCACTTCAAGCTCAAAAGAAACGTGTACCGGCTACCACTTTCCGACGTCGTCCTCCATCACTTTGGTGGGACAAGGAGTGTTCAAAGGTCTACCTTGAAAAATCATCTGCTTTCAAAAAATTCAGGAAAACTGGATTAGTGGAATGGTTTCTAAAGTACCAAGCTCTAGAAGCCAAACTAAAAGGTTTGATTAAAGCAAAAAAGCGTGGATATTGGCGAAAGTTCGTCAATGGTTTGTCAAGGGAGACCGCTATGAGCACTCTTTGGAATACGGCTAGGAAAATGCGTGGCTGGAACCATACAAACGAAAGTGAGGAATACTCTGACCGTTGGATTTTTAACTTTGCAAGGAAGGTTTGCCCCGACACCGTTCCTGCACAAAACGTCGTACGCGACAGTCCACTTCAAAGCGATTATGAGAATTTTTCGATGGTGGAATTCTCAATTGCCCTTCTCTCATGTAACAATTCAGCTCCGGGGACGGACAAGATTAAATTCAACTTGTTGAAGAATCTTCCCGATTTGGCAAAACAGCGTTTGCTGAACTTGTTCAACAAGTTTCTGGAGCTGAATATTGTCCCGCATGACTGGAGACAAGTGAGAGTGATAGCCATACGGAAACCCAACAAGCCGGCTTGCGATCACAACTCGTATAGGCCGATTGCAATGTTATCCTGTATTCGTAAATTGTTAGAGAAAATGATTCTACTTCGTTCGGACAAGTGGGTCGAAACGAACAATTTGCTGTCAAATACGCAATATCGCAAAACTAGGCTATTCCGATTGCTTATGGTCAGCTCTTAAAAACACGCTATATAAATCGAATTTACCAGATGCTTATAGTAAACGGCATGCCGTTTATTGAAAAAGTCGTGGTGGTCCTCAACCGACCCTCTGTGTTTGTAATTTAGGGGGTCTGATCAGGACCACTTTTCCCTATATATTGGACTAAATTCGATATTCACACACGTGTGACTTTGGATGCTGTCTGTCGTTTTACTGATGGGTCCTGACGGGTCCACTGGCTTCGGCAACTTCAATGAAAATTCCAGTGCCTCTTTCAAACTCAAAGATCCTTGTTCCGTGTATGTCGCTGAACTGGGTGCGATATATTACGCATTAGGGATCATTGAAACATTGCCCATCGCGGAGGCGATCTGGCGTAGTGGTAACATCCATACCTCTCACGCAGAGATCACGATTTCAATTCTCACTCCCGACATTCTTCCAAAAATGGAAGTAAAAGTGACGAACCAGCCGAAATGTGCTGAAAGTCACTATAATAGAGAAAAAAAAATTGCCCATCGACCACTATTTTATTTTTTCAGACAGTCTCAGCTCAATAGAGGCAATCCGCTCAATGAAAGTTGATAAACGCTCATCTTATTTCCTAACAAGAATAAGACATCTATTGAGTGTTTTGGTCGAAAAATTATTCAAGATTACCTTAGCATGGGTTCCCTCTCATTGCTCGATTCCGGGGAATGAGAAAGCGGACTCGCTAGCTAAGGTGGGCGCTTTAGAAGGCACACTTTGTGAAAGGCAAATTGCTTATAATGAATTTTTCCACATTCCTCGTCAGTACACGCTCGTAAGTTGGCAGCGCATGTGGAGTGGTGATGAGTTCGGTCGTTGGTTACACACGATTATCCCTAAGGTCTCGACGAGTGCATGGTTCAAGGGATTGAATGTAGGTCGTGATTTCATTCGCGTGATATCTCGGCTTATGTCCAATCACTACAACCTAAACGCGCATATCTATCGCATTGGGCTCGCAGCAAACAATCTTTGTGATTGTGGCGATGGCTACCACGACATCGAGCATGTTGTCTGGTCGTGTATCCGGTTCCATGCTGCTCGCTCTCAGCTCTCTAGAGCACTGAGAGCACAAGGCAGACAATCGGATATCCCCGTCCGGGATATCTTAGGTAGCCGTGATCTTGATCTTCTGCTTCATCTATACCTGTTCCTCAGAAACGCCAATGTCAACGTTTAATGATGTTTCCTTCGTTGTGTCCCTGTTTCATATCCCTCCTATCCGATCTATAAACTTTTACTTAGTCGCGGCAATACATACACACACTCTTTACAGATACACGGGCCAAAGGTTGTGCAGTCCACTGATCATTCAACAAGAGCCAAAGGTTGTACCGCTCATGACAACTCTACACGAGCTGATGATTGCGCCGGCTAGTGACCATTCTATCCTGGATTCCTCGAGTCGAGAAAGACGCACCACGCTAGATATGGGGTGCAGACTAGGGGGTCGTTGCTCAATAATGGTCAGCTGCATCCCAATAGGAAGTATCCCGTGTCGGGCACAGGTACAGAGCATTGGAGACAGCAACATCCCAATTACGAAAACACTTGTAATACTAACCTCGAGCCAACCGCGAGTAATCAGTTACATATTACTAACATAGTCTAAGCAAACATTGTCAAAATATTGAACTCCCGGCCCCGTTAGGCTGACGCCATATGAGCCTTAATAAAATATATATTTTGGATAAAAAAAAATCATCATCACAGCAGTGGAACTCCATACAATTCACTGACTAAAAAGTGTCCACATTTTCATCGCTTGTTTACGTGAAGAATATATTTTTGTCAGGAACACTTGATTTGAGAGTGTATGGATTGATAGCTGTCTTGACGCAAGGTCTTTAATGAAGAATGATAAGATGGGAAGGTTTATATAAACATGTTTATAATTACATAATTTTATTCAAATATTAATATTGCTCTTCTTTAACTATTCAGTGCAATTTTATCAAAATTTGAAAGTGAAATTAAAAAAGGATTTTTTTTTTCAATATTGGTTTGAGATTGTTATGAAAAATCCATGATTACCTTTGCTTTATTATTAACCCCCCATTATTTGTAAATTTTTCCTGCTTTTCGTTCTTTGACCTATCATTTTGACAATTCAATTTGAGAGATTTAAAACAAGATAGAAATTTGATGTGAAAGAGTGGAAAATTAAGTGGCAAATTTTCTAAGCTTTATAATCAAAGTTTTTCGGTAGTATTTAATTTCTGAGTTTGTTTGAATGATCGATTGAAGTTGATTCATAGAAGAATAAGATTTCGTTTGATATGTCGATTTTCCAAATCGACTCAATGGTTGAAAAGTTTTGACGTTTTGGAAGAAAACTTACTTACTTAATCAGCAAAAGTCCCCCGTGGCATGTGCTGTACACAAAAGTCGTCTTCATTCACATGGATTTTATATTTTTTTCCAATTCTTAACTTTCAAACTTATTTCAAGGATCAACATATCATATCTTTCTATTAATCCGCAAACATGCCTAGTAGTAACTTAAAAAACCAAACTCATATACGACAAAAAGTGTCTTCGATTGTATATTTTTTATATATTTTTTACAGTTTTACAGTGCACTTTCGCTAATTGGCGCTTTTTTAGTTGGAGTGCTTTTTAATTGGCGGTTCGCTAGTTGGAGCACGCGCCAATGAAAAAACAGTCATCCGTCATAATTGTATGTCCGTTTTACTCTGTTGTTCCAACGCCATTTTCATTGAAGGGTCTTTGAATGTTACACTCAAAAAATTAAGGCACAGTATAAAAGTTTTTGGCTTTGCAGTTTGTTTGACAAATGTTTTCGTTTAAAAATATATATAAATATATATACACGAATATAAAGTGAATAATATCACATCCACTATTCAAGGAAGTTAATGATACTCATATTTTCTAGCATTAATCCAAATGAAATTCTGAAGATGAACACCATTGTCATGTAATAACTTCTCTGCTTCACAGATAGCCACTGTAGCGCGTCCAACATCAAACTAGAGGAAGTGTATCTACTACATCTTAAAATCAAACGCATTACTTTATTTTGTAAACGCTGCAATCTCGTTAATTGTGTATTATTTGCAAGGAAGAGGATCGACGAGCAAAAATCTATGTGCGGTGAAATCAATGATTTATACAATTTAATTTTACTGTTTATTGTCAACTCTTTCTTCAAACGACACAAAACGCCGTACTTCTTGGCAATCTTTTTGATGACATTATTGATGTGAGACTTGAAAGTTAATGTGTCATCAATAATAACTCCTAAGTATTTGATTTCTTTCACGCGTTCTAATGTCTCACCATCTATTTCAAAATTTACGTCAATACTGGAGTTTGCTGCAGAAATGAGCATGTATTTTGTTTTGCCAACATTTAACTTTAATTGTTTAAATTTAAGCCACTGAGCCAGAGAATGCAAATCTTCGTCTATGTGTTCCGCGGTTTCTTTTATATCCTTAGCTGCGATGAACAGGACAGTCTCGTCCGCGAACAAATTAATGTCATATTTCTTTCCAAAAATACGCTCTCTTCATTTATCTGTCATTCTTCCTGGGGCAAACATAAACAAAGTTTCTTGGCGGCATTTGAAAGAACATATTTTACTCTACATAATGTGTTATTTTCAAAACTATGTTATTTTTAAACGGTTTTATTTAGCTTGCCCTGTAATTTGTATATTTGTAACATGTTTGTCTGTAGCGCTTAACAACATTAATAGAAATTTGAACTCCTTCCTGTTGACCGATTGATCTGAAATATGGAACACACCTTTATCTCTGCAGTCATTATAAAACTGCATATTTCATGATTTTTAAAATCCAAGATGGCGGCCGCTACAGAATGGCGGATTACATATTTTCTCAAAACCTTTTCGATATGGGTTTTCCCAGACCCCATCAATATGAGTATCAAATAAAAGGGCTTGACTAGTAGAACACTGTTATTCATGCGGAATGCAATTCCAAAATGGCCGCCACAACAAAATGGCGAATTATATATTTTCTCAAAACAAACCCCATCAAAATGGGTATCAAGTGAAGGGGCTTAACCAGTAGATCACAGATATTTAAGAAAATTCAAATCCAAGATGGCCGCTATAACAAAATAGTCAATTATTTTTTTTAACGGTTTCATTCAACTTGACCTGTTTGTATGTATGTTTGTACGTCTGTAGGGTTGTCCCACATTAATAAAAATTTGACCCCGTTCCTTTTGATTTATTGATCTGAAATTTGGAACAAACCTTTATCTCTACTGTCATTATAATACTGTGTATTCCATTATCTTGTAAAATCTAATTTGACCGCCGGTAAAAAATGGCTGGATGGCTTGACTTGGAGAACACACTACATTATGAACAACATAAATTCAAAAACGGGTATGTACTTTTTTGTAATCCCCTCAATATCGGTATCGAATGAAATGATCTGGCTAATAGAATACAGTGCATCATCGAAATATTCCAAAGAAAATTAGGTAAGAAATAAAAAAAAATAAAGTTGAACGGTTTTATTGTAGAGAAGTATACTAATCGTACAGATAATGTACTAAAAATTAGAAAATTAAAAAAAAGTAAAAAGTGAGCTCATAACTCAGGGCCCCTCAACTGACCATCTTAGTGCGTTATTCTAGCAACTATGTCCACGCAACAATCAGCATGTGACGGTAATCCCAGTCCCTTACCGCTCACATTTTCGGTCTGCTGCATCGGTAATTGACACTATTAATAACGCAACAAAGAAAGTCTCATATCAACAGTCTCACTGAGAACAGCCCAACTATGAACATTCGAACAATAGCAATATTCTTTCGCCTAAACGACTACTGTGTTATAGATAAAACAAATGTTTATCGATAGATAGCGATACTCTTACGCCTCAAAATGATAACAGTGTAATATACAACAAAAGTTATCTTGAGATAAAAAATGTACACGAATGAATTCGGCATAAAAGGCTAGCTTCAGGGCTAGGGCTTCAATTTGATATGTCGATCATCTGAATCGGTTCAGTGGTTCAAAAGTTATGATTTTTTTTAAAACAGGCATTTTCGGGAAAAAATGGAAATATGATTTTTCGGACCACCCTGAAATGCAAATGGGCACCCTAATGAAAAAAAAAAACGGGTCTAATGTTTTGCGATAAAGAACAACATAACTACTTTTGACGAAAATCTGAAAACCACAATATCGGTTTGGCATGGTATGGCTGTTTGAGTAAATTGAATTCGAAATCACGAGTTTTTGGGTGAAAACCCATCAATAACTTTGAGTAGGATTTAGATATTGACAAAGTTTTGCATCGCAAAATGTTGGTCTTTATAAGCTCTAAAGGTCGTACGAAGACAATTTTGATGTAAAGTTTTAAATATAAAAGTTAGAGCAAAAAAAACTCGTTTTTTCATGGTCACCCTAATGCAACTTAGAAAAAAAGCAATAAATCGTTTGTATTAAAAGATAGAAATAGCTTTGTTCTACAAAGTTGATTAAAATAATTGAGGCTACATCGTTGTGTTCAGCGCTTTCTATCTAAGTTACATCAGGACAACCATGAAAAAAATGATTTTTTACTCTAACTTCTATGTTTAAAATTGTACATCAAGTTTGTCTTCGTACGACTTTCAGAGCTTATCAATATCAACATTTTGCGATGCAGAACTCATCCGTATCTTAATCTTGCTCAAAGTGTTTGATGGATTTTCACACAGAAACTCATGATTTCAATTTTAGTTTACTCAAACAAATAAAATCACATATTGTGAAGAGTGAAACTTGTTCTTTCAAATTCCGCCAACAAACATTTTTTGAGTTTGCCTCAGAAAAAATGACAAGCAAATAAATAGAGCGCATTTTTTGGGAAGAAATACCAATAACTTTGAGGGGAGATTAGATATTGACAAGTTCTTCTTGTATGGCGTTAACGTTCCCTATGGAACTTTTGCCGTCTCAACATATGCATTAACTAGCGTCATTCATTAATACTTAGTTGAGATTTCTTAAGCCAAATAACACGCCTTGAATGTATTCCGAGGGGCAAGCTCTAGAATACGCGTGACCACAGTGCAAGTCTGAGGAAATTTCTTTGACGAAAAATCCTCCGGCCAGAACGGGAATCGAACCCGCACACCCGGCATGATAATATGAGACGCTAACCACTCGGCCACGGGTGCACCCTAACTATTGACAAGTTCTGCGTCGCAAAATATTTGTATTACTAAGCTCTAAAAGTCTTTTGAAAACAGTTTGTGTGTAGAATTTGAAATATGAAAGTTAGAGCAAAAAATACTATTTTTTCATCAATACCCTTAGAAAAAAGACGCTATATCGGTTATTTTAAGAGATAGAAAAAAAACTTTGTTCTACAAAGATATCTTAAATAACTGGGGCTACAATATTGTCGGACTATGTTTACTTTTACCATTGCACAATGGTCCAGGAGATGCATTTAAGTGGACAGAGCTCGACAGTTATTCTCTAGACAAAAACTGTCTCAGACAAAGTTGTTCCATATAATAGAGCGCTGCGGTATTTTTTTGAATTTTCATTTGTTCATAAAATTAGTTATAATCATCTGTTTTAAGTCAAATATGCGCCGTTTTGTTCGATGATATGTTCCCAACGAGATGCCAACTTCATAATACCCCTGTTATAGAAGCTCGCTTCCTTATTGGCAAAAAACTCGGATAGCCAATTTTCACAGGCCTCTTTTGTGGCTAACTTCTGACTACCTAGCTCGTTCGCCATGGACAAAAACAGGTGGTAGTCACTTGGTGCAAGGTCCGGACTATACGGCGGATGCAAAAGAACCTCCCATCCGAGCTCCCGGAGCTTCTGGCGCGTCACCAAAGAAGTGTGTGGCCTGGCGTTGTCCTGATGGAAGACAATGCGGCCTCTGTTTATCAAAGATGGCCTCTTCTTCATGAGTGCTACCTTCAAGCGATCCAGTTGTTGGCAGTACAGGTCCGAATTGAGCGTTCGGCCATAGAGAAGCAGCTCATAATAGATTATTCCTTGACAATCCCACCAAACACACAGCAGAACCTTCCTGGCCGTTAATGAGGGCTTGGCCACCGTCTGAGCCGCTTCAGCGGGCTTCGACCACGACCGTTTGCGCTTCACGTTGTCGTAAGTGACACACTTTTCATCGCCAGTCACCTTCCGCTTAAGAAACGGGTCGATTTTGTTGCGATTCACATGCGTCGATACGGTCAAAGATGTTTTTTTGCGTCAACGTGTGTGGCACCCATACATCGAGCTTCTTTGTGAATCCAAGCTTCTTCAAATGGTTAATAACTGTCTGATGACCTATCCCCAGCTCTTGGCCGATGCTACGGCTGCTACTATGCCGGTCTTTCTCGGCTAATTCAGCGATTTTGTCGCAATTTTCGACGACAAGCCTTCCGGAGCGTGGCGCATCTTCGACGACCTCTACACCAGAACGAAAACGTTGAAACCATCGTTGTGCGGTGGAAATGGAAACTGTATCGGGTCCATAAAATGCACAAATTTTATTGGCAGCTTGAGATGCATTTTTGCCTTTGCCATAGTAGTACTGTAAAATATGTCGAATTTTCTCTTTATTTTGCTCCATATTTGCGACACTATAACTCACGAACGACTTAACCAAACAAAACACTGTCAAGGACTATATTATAGCGCGCAAAAATACCTTTCCAACAACCTATAGTATGACTCGATACAATGAATACAACTAGAACTACGCGCTTACAACGACACCTCGCGGAAATACCGCAGGACTTTTTTGACAGTCTAATATCTTTCTTATCTTTATAGATAGCGTCAAACATAGTTCGACAATGTTGTAGAGTTAGTTATTTGAGACCTCTTTGTAGAACAAAGATTCTTTTCTATCTCTTGAAATAACCGATATAGCGCCTTTTTTTAAGTGACCATAAAAAACGGGTTTTTTTACTCTAACTTTTATATTTAAAATTCTACATCAAAATTGTCTTCGTACGACTTTTAGAGCTTATCAATACCAACATTTTGCGATGCAGAATTTGTCAATATTTCAATTCTGCTCAAATTTATTGCACAAAAAAATAACATAGTTTTGAAAATCACATATTATATAGAGTGAAATTTGTTCTTTCAAATTCTGTCAACAAACAGTTTTTATGTTTGCCCCAGAAAGAATGCCAAATAAATGAAAAGATCGTGTTTTTTGGGAAGAAATATCAATAACTTTGATTGAAGTTGAGAAATTTACAAGTTCTGCATCGCAAAATGTTTGTATTATTATGATCTAAAAGTCTTTCGAAGGCAGTATGTATGTAGAATTTGAAATATAAAAGTTAGAGCAAAAAAACAGTGTTTTTCATTGTGACCCTAACGTAACTTAGTAACTTCGTTCTACAAAGATGTCTCAAATAACTAACTCTAAAACATTATCGAACTATGTTTACCTCTATCTATAAAGATAAGAAAGTTATATTTTTTATTTCATCGACAATTTTGGTCACTCTATTTTTGACATAATTAAAATGAGCGCTCTCTCATATGTAACTACTTTGTCTAAGACAGGTTCTGTCTAGAGAATAACTGTCGAGCTCTAAATGCTAATTCCCACTTAAATGCATCTTCTGGACCATTGTGCATTGTGGATATGGTCGAAAAAAAAGCCCAGGCCTTCTGATCAGCGGGAACAGGGAAATACCGTAATGAAATTCGGACAAGTGGAAGAAAAAGACAAAATGGCAGCTGTTTGAAAAAAAAATAATTGGAAATAAACCAACCTCCCCCCTGTAAAAAGTGCATAATATTCTTCCGACAGGAAATCACCATTGTCGAACTGGGCAAATTATATGGATTTGATTTTAACGGTCGGCTGTTCAATCGAAACAAATGTGTTAACAATAGGTTTCATAATCAAAATTGACATAGCTAAACCCGAACTTGAAATTGTAATAATAGATCCGGCAAACAGGGAGCGCGACCGAAATAAATATGTTCGCATTACAATTATTTTGCCATGCTTAATTAGGTACCGAAGCTGCCAACGGGTGTTGCATTTATGATTATGCACGGAAAATTCAATTTGATGTTTTTTGAGGAGAATATCGATGAGCCTTCTAGAGTCTTTTTACTTGAAGTTGAATCATTCATATTATAGACTTCGTCGAATCCATCAGTTGCTTCCCCGATCCTCTCCAAGGTTTCAAAATTGTGTACATGAAAATAAAATTTATCCTATGATTAATTTTTTATATGACTTTATCCTATGATCAATTTTAATCAAAGGGCCTGGCCGAGTAAGAGAGTAAAAAGTGCCCCCCAAACCAAATCACCAGCTGTATAGAAAATATTTTATAGGATACTAAATAAAACATTTTGGCTGTAGTACCATATATTTAAGTCCTCATATGGTACACCATAGGATCTATGGTGAAAAATGCACCTTCTCGTTTTTTTCACGCCATTCTCAATAGCTTTGAGACAAAAATATGGAAAAAAAAATACCGAAAGTACATCTTACTAAGGTGTACCGATCAATATTTTCAAACAATTTTTTCATCAAAAGATGTAATAATAAAAAAAATTAAATATGCGGTACAAAAAAATTTAATATATTTTCTGGCGTTTCGAAATTTTTGAAAACAATATAACTTTGAGACACGCTTCTGTTCTAATTTTTATTTAAATGCGTTCGTATGTATCTTCTTTTCTACATGTGGTGCAATTTTTTCCTGAATTTTTATGAGCATTGCGAGACACAAAAATAATTCTCTTCATCGTCTGAATTATTATTTTTACTTTCTTGAAATCGATTTTTTTTATCGTATTCGTGGTTTTCAATTGTAAGATTAAAATTTTAAAAAAATAATAATTTGGATATTTATAAGTTTTCTCCTCATTACCCCGAATGATCTTTCACAAGGACTTTATTTTTTCTCACAGAGCTTTATTGTACTGCTGATTCCAATGAATTTGGTAAACCATCTAAATCCGATGTAAAGATAATCTCATCTATTTCAAGAAGTGAGAAAAAAATCCTTGTACAGCGCAATGCTCTAAATAAAACCGACAATATTTAAACACATGAAAAACAAAATTTGAATAAATATCATAGCAGTACTGGGACTCTAAATTCAAAATAAACTAAAAATACCCAAAGGCCAATTTTTTTTTCGCGCAATCCTCTCAGACTTCAAGAAAAAATTACGCTACATGTGGAAAAAAAACAACACATATGAATGTATTTAAATAAAAATTAGAGCAAAAGTGGGTCTCAAACTAAATTTTTTCTCAAAATTTCGAAATGCCTGAAAATATATATTTTTTTTTGTACCGCGAAAAAAACTCTAAAAATTCTGAAAAAAATCACATATACCTAAAATAGACGTAGGAAGAAATTGGAATACAAACTAGAGTAGTACTGAATCTCAGAAAAAAAAATTACTAAAATTTAATTTAAAATAAAAATAAAAATTAATTTAATTTTAATATTTGATTTTATGATGAAGAAATTGTTTTAAAATATTGATCGATACATCTTAGTAAGATGTACTTTCAGTATTTTTTCCATAGTTTTGTTTCAAAGTTATTGAGAATGGCGTGAAAAAAACGAGAAGGTGCATTTTTCACCATAGATCCTATGGTGTATCATATAGGGTGGGGGAAAAATAAATGTCGTATTTCTGATCGAAATTGGGCGCTTTATTTAACATACTTAAAATTATCCAATTTAAATCAAATATGCGCCGTTTTGTTCGCAAATTTGTTGCCATTTAGAAGGCAACTTCCTTGCTGCCATACAAATTAGGCATACGTTTCCGCATAATTCAAGAACTAATCAAGCAACGGAACCAAATTTGGCATGTGGAAGTTTTAGGATGCAATAAATGTTTCTATGGTGTTCGAAAAACATTCACATTTACAAACATCCTATGGTGTATCGATAACAAAAAACAAATTTTGGGCGGGACGAAGTTTGCCAGCTAGTTATAGATTACTTTCTTTATTTCGTCAAACTATAGTAGACAACAAATTACATACATTACATTACAATTATAATATACTTAATGAATAATTTATAGCTATATTTATGAAAATCAATTATAAGAGGTATCATTTCTTTAGTATTAATAATAAATTACGAACTGCAACGCAGTAAACATATATGACAAAACTGTAATTCACGGAATACAATGATCTTTCAGTCAATGACTTTTTCAATAATCCCTTCGTCACTGTCACATCAATTACATTACTGTACTTATTGTACGTTCTCATCATTCTATTAAGTGGACCATTCATAGCATATAAAGTTCGAAATGAAGTTGGTTTGAACAAATTCCGTGCTCGCAAGGCTCGTGTTGGTGCATAAAAATTTAGATTTTCAAGTAAGTTTTCAGAGCTAATCCTGTGTGAAACTAAGTCAATTAAACATGAAATTGTGGCATTAAAACATCATTTCTCCTTCGTGGCCACGATGTCCAGAACATTATTTACAGAGGATAGTAATAACTTTATAGCCAGTTGATGTATATTAAGTATCCTATGGCCATGAGTGCTCTCTTGGGAAGTTCGTGTAGCTGCTATAGTGAACTGATCTCATTGGGTGCTAAGTTCTGCTTATGTATAGGAAAGGGAGAGGACAATGGGCATGTGCATACGAGGAAGTGAACCGGATTTCTAAGGAAGAAATACATACTCAAGCTATCATAATCTGATATGTGTGAGTATACCTTTAAATTCTTTATTTGCATTTTTTACATTACCAAACAACATCGATATCATAATATCCGACAGCCATAGAGTAATTATTGGGGAATTCCACATGATCGTAGTGTCACAGTAGTCACCCTAAGGAACACGCCCATTTCACGTGTCCACATACCACTAAAATTTCCGGTCTTCGAAGAATATTGTAGCTCAACTTATTGTGTTATTGTACATTTTTCATTATTAGAAAAAAGGTGAAAAATCGAACTTTTTTTTTTAGTGAGGAGCTAAAGTGGTCACTCGCACATATCACACTAGAAGTGATAGATTTATGCGTATTTTCTTGGCCAAATTTGTTTAAATCATTATGGAAATAGTAGGTACATGTTTGAAATGAGTTTGGCCTATTCACCTAGAGTCGTGATTGAAATTTTCTCATACGTACAGAAACGTAGTAGGAAACACATATCGTTTTTCATAATGAAGCTTGGTTTTGGTTGAGGTGACATATTTTTCCTGGGTCAAAACCGCAAAAGGGACCCCTTTAGGAGCAGCAGGTGATAAGGTATATCTGCTTTTGAAAACAGAATATGAACAGTCGTCCAAACTGTTGATTTGTCGAATATATCAGGTCAAATAAACCAAATTTCACTAGAAATTCCTTAAATTCGAAACGCACAAAACTACGGCCGAATGGCTACCGAGAGAGCGAATTTTGTTTTTATTTATATTTTGACATGCGATTGCTCCACTGAAGTACAGGGTTGACTTAAAAGTCATGAAATTCTTCAAACATAAGATGACTATCAATACGATGTCATTAGTCAATAGTTATACTACCGAACAAGCAGGTGACCACTTTGCCCCCACTACCCCTACTTGGTTATGCTCGTCGGTTCCCAGATGCGATTGGTAACATGTGAGTTTTATTTTTCGTACCCTCGACTCCGCCCCGCAATGTTTCTTAACGGTCTCACGGCGATTAAAATATTTTTTGTGACATATGCGCGTGGGAAAAACCACGAATACGCTGCCACTTCGTCATGGTGCAACTGTCAGACTAAGGAAATCGGCACATTTCACACACAGCCAGAGATGCCATCCTTCCTGATTTTTCAGGATTTCCCAGACTTTTTGGCACGCTTCCTGATGTCCTGACGGACACTCAATTTTCCCTGATTTTTATTAAATGATCCTGATTTTTCCTGATTTTTTACTTTTTGCTGAATCAGAAAAAAATAATCCATAATAAATATACTGGGATTCCCGGCAAAGTTTTGTTAGTTGGGTATGAGAACTGTCATAATAGTCTACACTAAAAAGCTTTCCGGTCCGCGCTTATATAATGCTTACTCTTTCTTTCGATTGTACTTTATCTTTTCGCGTTTCCGAAGGTACAGTGTCGACATTTTTTAAATTTTGAAGTTAACGTGATAGAAATATACTTTATAAGAATCATGCGCTCGAATGTAAATTCGAATCGTTATATATTGTTTTGTTGTTATTGATGTTTTTAAATTGTCGTAGTTATATTATCACAAATCGAAAAACGTGTAGTGGTGAAAATTCGTAAAAAAGGACAAGCACCAGTTGCAAGCGGAAGTTTGCTCAAATATTAAAAAAAAGGGGTTCGTAAAAAATATAAATCATATGTTGAATGTTATGACATACTTTGATTGTGCAAAGAGAGTAGAAAAGGCAAAAATTATTTCGCAATTGAATCTCAGAAACGAAGATTAGAAACAGAATAGGAACGGAATCGATGGAAGGAACATTAGCGACCAAAACTTATGTAGAGTTAAATAAAAACGATACAGGTTTCATTACATTTTCGCAGCAAATAACATTAAGATATAACTAATCGATGTACAGGAATTTCAGATGTAAGAACGCGTAAGCATCTTTTTTTTTATTAAACTGTAATTATTATTACAAAGCGTTTTATTTATTGAAGAGTATATATTAAATCCGTGGAACACGTGGGACACGACAAATGGATTAGCAGGATCACTACATATGTTTAAAATCACCGTTCATGTGCATCAGTTTAAACATTGTTACGTAAATCGTTACGACTTGTGCGTTTCATCGATGCATCGATTTTTTTTAAAAGCAAATCGTGGCGGGTGATGAAAACGGGTCATTTAAAACAATCCGGCTTGCCCGGTCTTGGTATTGGAGAGGAATTCTGTATTGTGAGCTTCTACCAAGCAACCAGTCGATACATTCCCACAAGTACTGCTAGCAATTGGACAAATTGAAATTTGCTTCCATAATTGGTTAATGTTTAGAATTGTTAGGCTACCTGAATGATTGCAGAACTTCCTGAATTGATTGCAGAACAACACAGTGCATATAAAATTCAAAAAATAATACTTTCGTTTTCTCAAAAATCGGTACGAACTTTCCAGACAACCCAATATGAGCTATCCTGATTTTCCCTGATTTTTTTATCATTCTCCTTGATTAAAAAAAAAAAAAAAAGTTGGCAACCCTGCACGCAGCCAGTGCTTTCTTCAAATTTAAACGAACGAAACGTAAAACAGTTCAGCTTCTCTGAAACTCTCACACTAACGTATCAAGAACTACTGTTCGGGCAGAAGATACCCCATTTCATGCTAGTCGGTCTTAGATTTTCCTTACAGGACATGCACCAACCTTCTTTCTCGACGGACTCTTCCAACCTTTGTTATAAATATAAAGTTTTCTTTAAGTTATGAAGGACAGTTTGAAGCACTTCTAATCATCTGTCGCCTTTTACATTTAAACCATCTACTGACACATAGTCATCTGGCGCCGCTCAAATGCGCCTAACTTTATCAGTATGTTCCGTTTCATTTCGCTGCATCAAATTCAGAAGCTGTTTTCCGTGCAATGATTAGCAGGAGCAGACTGGCTAATAATCTCTCATAATTAGCGGTTCCATGGTTAATTAAGCGATCGAATCATACCATGAAAAATGATTGATTATGGAATACGGTTCGATTGCGGTCAATTGAATTTCGCAAATTGCCAACAAAAGTGGGACACGTACTTCCTGCACATTTCCATGCGGAGCGGAAAATACGAATAAATATAGCGACCACTGTCAGCCACAAGTTAATCTGTTCTACAATGTATGTTTGATTGGATTTATTGATGGCTGTTACAAAGTCAAACAAGAGATATGCAGAGGAAGGATATCTCCATGGGAACATTTTGATTTGAGTAGCAAACAGAAAAAAATGTCACCGCTAGGAAATCGAGACCTATATTCGAATGTCGATCCTGAATATTAATCATTTCATTCACAAAACAAAAACGAGGACACAGCAAGAAAATTGAAAACTTGCTGCGGAAAAAAACATACCTAACTGGAAAATTGAAACCATCGTTATGGAGTAGGATGATCCGACGGAAAACGTTTTTTTTGGGGGTATGTTCGACAGATAGGACATCCCCCAAAAACGGCAGTTAGCACTCATTCCATTACCAAACACTGCCATTAGCGGAATGCATGGTTACGCGTCCATGAAAAAAAATCTCTAGCGAAGATCAATACGTTCAGGTTGTTCAGGGTAAACACCATCATGCAAAACTCGAACTCGATGCGTAATATAAAAAAAAAATGAAGGGAGCGAATGAAAATGTTGAGAATGGAATTTGCACAAGTTACAACTATCGAATAGTACTGATGCACTCTGATTATCCGTACTTTTGGTAGAGGGAATCGAGTTTACTCTATGAACTCTTCAATTCAGGTATAACTGCTATTTGTCGATAGAAGAGTGATTTCACTTATCAATCGTATTTTATACTATCAATATTTTTCTTGAGGCTCGAGCCTTTGATTGATGATTTTTAAATTAGGATTTTACTCTACCTTTTATATTTTTAAAAACTAATGGAAAAACCTCATTGTGCTAACACTCGAACAAGTTTACAGTATGATCGAACAGGGAGCGAATCATGTTGATGAAGCCCTTCTGTTTCTTGCTAAACTCTTCTTTGCATAATGGTGGAAATTTCCATCATAACATTGAATGCCCAAAAGTTATATAAAAGAACCAGTTCACTTGAAGCTGATCGTGTCTGGACCTTGATTTATTCCACCAATTAAGGAAAAAATTTATTGGAGGTTGTGTCCAAGATACGACCGCATTGTGACGTAGAACTACGCTGTTATTTTTTATAAGTCGCTTGTTTTTACCTTCGGATATTATTCTATAATGCTGTGAAATTTTAGAAACAACTGCTTAGTAGAATAATCTCTGGAACGGTTTTTTCATTGTAGAATCAGTTGACGATAATTGATTGATGATTCATTCTCATGCTTGAGAGAAGCGCAGCTGTCAACCTTAGCGGAGGAAGTTTTGTTACTGGCAAGCGAAACCTAATCACATACAAAATTCCAGAACGACATTTACTTTCTTGGTGACTAAACAAGCGAAATAAACTCTTTTCATTAATAACAACTTCGAAAATAGTAGCAATGCTTCATTATGATCAATATTAGCGCAAATGCAATCCTAGTTGAAGGCAGTTTTGCGACTGGCACGCGAATCCAAATAACTTATAACATTCCAGTAAGACATTCAAGATGCTTGGTATTCCCCAAATACTTTTTTTGGCACACAACCTTAACACCTGCTTCGCCATAACGTCAGTTCAATGCATTGATGCATTCTCAAAGGCACCAACGAAACCCTTATGATGACGGAAAACAAACAATGTTAACTGCTTGGAAAAAGACTGAATAATGCCACATAGCTTGTACTCTGATGTAACACCCATCGATGCGAATTCGCTGATGAGTTTGTTGAGAGCAACCGCCTTCGCCACCAGCGGGGGGAGCTTGATTTTGATTGCTGCCTGGGTAACTGTGTTTACATTTTCGACTGACGCGCCAAAATCGCCATCGCGTGCATCATTAGATGACGCTTGTCTCGAAATTTTATTGCCCCTGGCAATGCGTTCGTTTTTTGCCGGGCTCGAGCCTGCCTTCCTCTTCTTCTTGCTCATCACACACTACGCGAAGCGTCTAATTTATGACGCGGAAAGAAAAACACACGATACGAATAACGCGAAAAACGAACAGAAAAACCAAACGACGATATCTAAGTTGGATTACTACTGGTGGGGTCCAATCTTAGATCGAAGCGCAGCGAAAGCAAAGTGAACTGAATTGCTCAACAGTCCGATGCCGAATGAAAGTTCGTCTCAGCGGGATCCACTGCTTATACTCTAGGCAAGTATTCCCCTTCATTCTTCTACGTTTCCTTTGTTCACGGAGACTTTAAATTCTACGATTTCCCCTCCGTTGGTCGTCGATAAGTTGCTCGTTATAGACAGCTCTGTTCGGGAAAGCACACAAATGGACAGAACAAATGTAGGAGAAAATAGAAACGCTTAAAGTTTTCATGAACTTTAACCATTTACAAACCAGGGGATTCTAATGTATAACATATCAAACAAATCTTACGGTATTTCCGGTTCGTTTAGTATGTAAATCGCCAAAATCCGTTCACGGCAAAAATAGTTATTAACGTTAACTTTATTTCATAAAAACGTGACCTGTTTTCTGATTTGGCACCCTTAATGAAAGACGTAGTTCTACGTCAAAAATAATACAAAAAAGGGTTAAGTGGCGAAGTATTCCACCACAATTTTAGTCACAGTTTGAATTTCATGTTAAGTTAAACGTTGATCTTATATACATATTTCGTTGATTAACATTGTATATACATAGGTAATTCAGAATTTTCGTTTTCGTTACATATTTGGCTTCATATCTATTTTAATACATTGAAGTTATGCTATATTTATAGGGATGTTTTTATCCATAGTGGGATTGGTTTACGGTGATTTTAAACTAAAATGATACTTAACATACTATGTACACATAAACCTACTTATCCTTCTATGTACACCAATCTACTATATACAATGAGCTTATTAGATCACATCTAGATTGAGAGCATTTCTGCTGGAATTTCGCATTCAGAGCTTAAACTTCATTTAACCCTCCTGTACTCGCGTGCAAAATCATAACACGTATACTCGCGCACGGTGTCACAGACCGAAAATTGAACTTCTCTGTAATGTTGCCATTGTGTATTTTTCAGGCTTTATTGGTATTTATTTGAAGAAGAGGGTATGATTGAATGAAAATACTCCAAAAAATATGTTTTCTTCGTCTTTATTAATTTTTAATAGTCATCTCATTCAGCCTCCTCAAAATGGAGTAATTTTTGATACTCCAACACAAATAACGAATTTCGAATTGTTCACTGTTATTAATCAAAAGTAAGCAACTGAATATAATTCATGGAAGTATAAAGAGCTATAAAATAACATAAAAAGTATCAATCGATTGTGGTTTCATTGGAGTAAGAATCAGAACATAGCATAAATGAATGCACGAAACAAACATATTTTTTACATTTCATGCAGTTGTTGCGTGTTTTTCGGGTCTTTTATCGAAGAGAAGAATGCATAACGATCTTCTAGATGATTACCAGACGATAAAGGTTCTGGGATATAAAGTTTGCATATTTCTAATATTCTTTGTCTCTGTTTTCTTGGTAAATTAAGACTTAATGCCTTTTTTTAGATGGGGCATAAAAAGATGATATAAGAGGATTTCTAGGGACTTCCTTTTCTTTTTTTTTTGTTTTCTTGTCGATATTGTCCATTATTAAAAAATATCCCCGAAACTGTAACTGTTAAAAATAACCATAAGCTACCGATCACTTTATAGTTTACTGTTCACAATTCTTCCACAAGTGTGTATATGTATGACCATTATATTTAGCGAGTAACTATACGAAAGTCAAACATTTATATTTTGTATTTGAACGTATGCATCTAACGACGAATAGTTAATATATAGATCCATTCAATCCAGTTACAAAAGGAACTGAAATCAAATAAGAATAGTCCTGTTATGATCTTATGCATTATATTCAATAAATGTTCCACGCCACTCACATTATTTAATACATTTCATTCAATAATATTCTAGAATATAAAAAAAGGCACTTGTCCAAAAAACTTACTCCTATATTCGCGTCGGTGTGTCAGACCGAAAGTGTCAAAAAAGTGGCACACGTCCCCTTTGTTTGTTTGTTTGTTTGTCCCAACACATGCGATACGTTAAACGATGACGAACGAGGAATAACGAAGCTTTCAAATAACGCTTTCAATTTTTTCCTAAA
The DNA here is from genome assembly GCF_029784135.1 of Toxorhynchites rutilus septentrionalis. NCBI lineage: Eukaryota > Metazoa > Arthropoda > Insecta > Diptera > Culicidae > Toxorhynchites > Toxorhynchites rutilus. Next base: position 47,404,055 of record NC_073744.1, read on the forward strand.
ACTAGATTTGAAATTTGGTTCTTTGGTGCATAATCTCATGGAATGGGTCAAAAGTGATATGTAGAGGACGGCTTGATGTAAATTTTCATCTGCAGAAAATAAGGTTCTCATTGCTAACAAGTGTGAGTGTTTTGGCACCACTTTCCTACCATTTTATCGAATCAGCGGTAAGTTTTCTCATTTCTACTTCATATATATTGATGTTATGAAGCGACCCTAATTCCTTCATATATGTATGTAGAGATGCTTGGAGAGTACCTCGCCAAACCATTCTTCATATTTCATTAAAGCACACTTGCGCTTTGTCGTCAAGTTCTAAAAGTGCATCACGCTTGTCGAAAATCGAACACTTCTCCAATTGCATTTTTGTCCAACTTATGTTGTTACCGAGTCTACATTTTTTTACATTAATTTTGTTATTTATGTGCGAGTGAAACAAATCTCAAGTTTCCACTCGGTTCGTGGCAGTTCAACACACACGGGACATTTTTTGATTACTCGGCTAATTATTTATCGGCAGATATAGCAGGGTAATTCCAAGCGCCTTCCCAGAAATTTGAAGGTAGAAGAATTAGCTTGTAGAATTAATTCCGGAAAAATAAACAGTCGAGAGTTGCACGCTAACAGGATTGGTCGAGTTTTAGTTGTATTAAAAAATAGAAACCAAGACCGTTCAGGCAACGCCACAGTTAAGAAACACTTATCAAGTCGGATAAAACGGACACTCCATCGAAGGGAAAGACAAACATTTTGATTTAGATCTGATTTTGATTTGAAAACAATTTGATTATCACCTTCTTGTTTTAACAGATCCCGACTAACTACGTTTGCAAGAGCAAACAGATATCATGGACGAATCAGCAGAACGGTTTTTAAAACGTAATTCAAATCTGTCATTCCGAATGCCGGAAGCTATATTGGACATAAAAAAATGAATAAAAGTTACAAGCTCTTCTAGGTGATTTTAGTCAAATTAAAATCTTCTAGGTATATAAACTTGATACTTCAGTTAGTTATCTTTCCCTTCACGTGTCCGTCCTTCCCGACACTTTCTTATTTTTTCAAAGTTTCCGCTCAATTTAATTTTGCAAAATTTCTGCCTCAAAAACTATGTTTATTATAAAAAGAAACCGATGCCATCGATTCGTGGTGAGATACCCATATATTTTTTTGTGAAATTCACGAAAAAAATCAACTTTTACTTAAGATGTCCGTCTTTACCACCCTTCCCCTACTTCATTGTAGTTCCTTCCAGGTGAAGGTAGAAAAGTACTTTTGGTTGATTGAACATTTCATTGCAGTCAAACAGACACAGTCCGTAGAGTCCATTTGATAAAAAAAACTCACGGCCTACGAATGAGCAAAGCCTTATGAAAACAAATACCACTCCTTCCAAAACCATCGAAAGTGAGAAAGCTCATGCGATTATGATCATCATAATCGTATAATGTGCTTATGTATCGTAATAAATTTCCGCTCTCAGGGCCACCAAAAATCTCGGCACATTCACCGAAGGCGCATTTTTTGATGGAGTTCCTCCAGGGAGAAATATTTTTTCGCAGCTCTTGTGCCATCGGTTCGAAGTAAAAGCGCACTTACATCGCCTCTCAGGCTCGCTGGTACCTGTAGAGGAAGCCTCTCCTGAACTTGCTGTTCGGTGCAATGGTTTGCAAATGAACATTTTTCGTGTCCTTGATATCACTTTCAGAAAGAAACAAATTCGAAGACTGATGTGTTTATCGGATGCTGGTTATAACAATCACAGCTAAAACTAGTTTTGGCTGTTATGCTCACTTATTAGACTAACAGGTTGTGAATATTTGTGAGAAAAAAAAAAACTTTTTTCATTTTATTTAGTACGCTCCTAGTTTCGAATGCTGAAGTCAGGCAAGAAGATAAACTAAAGGAGTTTTTTTCCTTCTTCCAATGCGATGCGAACAAAAGCGGAAGTAACCTTCGCTCATTACATTCTGCATAGCTATCATACGCCGTTCTTCGGCGAAACGGAAGTGAGAGAAGGCGTCAATTCTCTCTTTCTTCGCAGACAAAAGCAGACCCTGATTCCATTAACTACAACCACCGATGCGATAAGCTTTCACTCTTATGCATGTTCCGTTTTGAGAAGATGGCCTGAGGTCTTCGGTCGTTTTCATCTCTCAGGACTCATTGCTTCATTCATTCCACGCCGAACAATGGCAGCGCCTTAGCGACTCGAAACAAGAAAAAAAAAGATGTGAATTGTAATAGCGACAGTTCCAAGCACAGTCTTCGTCTCGGCCAGGATGGTAACAAGCTGCGGAAACAGAGGTATATACATCGGGCGCCGACACCGTTTGACTTTGGAGCGATTCCCTTTTTTTTTGTTCTCCATCCGACGCGGACTTGGCTATTGATAAGCGCGTAACGACATGGGGTGTTTTCGTCTTCCGAGTGCTTATCGCGTTAAGAATTTGCATTAGTAATAGCCTGAAATCAGCCATTGTGGGGAATTGGGCTTCTTACATTGGGAAACAAAACTTGGTCAATTATAAGTTCAGAAACTATGTTCACTTTTGACGTAGAACTACGTCTTACATTAAGGGTGCCAAATCAGAAAACAGGTCACGTTTTTATGAAATAAAGTTAACGTTAATACCTATTTTTTGCCGTGAACGGATTCTGGCGATTCACATACTAAACGAATCGGAAATTCCCTAAGATTTGTTTGAAATGCTATACATTAGAATCCCATTGTCTGTATATGGTTTAAATTGATGAAAATTGGAAGCATTCCCATTTCCTCATACATTTGTTCTGTCTATTTGTGTGCTTTCCCAAACAGAGCTGTCAAAAACGAGCAACTTATCGACGAGCAACGAAGGGGGAACCGTAAGATGTAAAGTCTCCGTGAACAAAGGAAAAGAAGAAGAACGAATGGGAATATTTGCCTAGAGTATAAATAGTTGATCTCGCTGAGGCCAACTTTGTGGATGTAATTTTAGCTGCCTCTGTATTAATAATTTTGAGTGGTTTAATATCAAAATTCAATTCGCTAATGGTTATATTTCGATTTGTGAGTTAACAGAGAAACGATATTAGGTATGTACGGAAAAGTAAATTTATTTTTGAGCGAAAAACTTAAATTATTGGAATAATTGTACTGGTGGGGTAAAACGGACAGTTGCCAGTGGGAGTGAGATGAACTGTAAAAAGTCTGTTTATTCTATTTCTAAGGAATGCCCCGTGTCTATAAATTAAAATTAAATCGCCAAATGTGGACTGTTGGAACTGACTGACTGGAACCAAAAGACATTCGTTATGAGTTCAGACCTTGGTTGAAAAAAAAATTCTTCTCGCGATCGATAAACGTCTACGCTTCATGTATTACAAACCTGTCCATATTACCTCTACTATATGTCCATATTACCCGCATCGAAAACAATATTGTACTTTTCGGTCTGTTTTAATTTCAGCTGATAACATTGAAAAACACTTTTTTGTAAAATATTTGGCCAATTAGGAAGATAAACAGTATATTGAATTGCAAGAAACTGCATTAAAGTTTTAGGAAACATAAGTTTCCAAAGATATAATTGAAGTTCTTCTTAACATGTCCGTTTTACCCCCACCTCCCCTATATTTAGTTGCTTCAAGCCATCGATATATGGACATTTGTGTGCGTACGTACGTGTTTCATAATCCGTACGTAAAACTAGTGCATCTTCGCTACGCTGAAACCCCATTTGTAATGATTAATATAAACAACAAGGGGAGATAGCGGAATGGAATTATTTACTCTAGGGTATTAGTAATGAATCTCTGCTGAGGCAAATATTCAGCCTTTTTCCAAGCAGTTAACATTGTTTGTTTTCTGTCATCATAAAGGCTTCGTTGGTGCCTTTGACATTGCATCAATGCATTGAACTGACGGTGAGGCAGGTGTTAGGGTTGTGCACCAAAACATTATTTGAGGAATACCAAGTTACTCAATTAGTTATAATAAGTCATTAATTTATTTGGGTTCGCATGCAGACAGAGTTCATTTCGCTTATTTAGTCACCAAGAAAGTAAATGTCGTTCTGGAATTTTGTATGTGATTTGGTTTTGCTTGCCAGTAGCAAAACTTTCTCCACTAAGGATGACCGCTGCGCTTTTAAACATTTCAGGGCGACCAAACTGGTAGAATGGTTATTGCAAAATTTTCGTAGCATTATAAAATAATGTCCGCAGTTATAAACAAGCGACTTGAATTAAACTACAGCGTAGTTCTACGTCAACAGTGCGATCGTGTCTTGAACACAACCTTCTATATATTTTTTCCCCCGCAGGGCTTATTAGTTGGTTAGAACATTGGAAGGAATAAGGAAGATCTCAGAGGAAAATAAGTATTAATGATAATAACAAACAAAATGATATATAGCTTGCTATATACGGTAAAATTGATATTGGTTTTGTAACGCGTCAAAAAATTTGACGTAGGACTAGGTCTTTCATTTCTAATCAAAGTTTCGAAAACGAAAGCGTTACGCCGGAAGCCGAGATTTCGAGCGTTAATAGCTCCTAAACAACTGAACGAAATGGTATGATAAACACTTCATTCGAAAGATAAAACGTCTACGCGTTATATACTTGTTACTTTTTTATCCAAAAACTTGTTTCAATAGCCTTAAAATTGCTTTCAAAACAGGCTATTGAAATCACCAATCGGTATATAAGCGAGCGCCGCTCGAAAATCCACTCAGTTAGATGCGAATGAACTGAAAAGTTTAAACCCTCTTAAAGCCAAAAAGAAGAAGAATTCCACTCAGTTATAATTGAACAGCGATTGGAGTATGTTGTCGCTGTTGTGGTGAAGCTAACTTCGTTTATCATGAAAGCGCTGATGGACGGTGTCACTAAGAGCTTGTTTGTGCACCTTAGACCAAAAGGGAATCCATCGGGAGGAGAGTGATGCCACTGAAAAGGCGACCAAAAAAGTACCAGCATCGAAAATTGGTTCCGTTTGATGCATCGGAGCAGCCGCCATACACACACACACACATACACGCGCGGAACTCTTCTCGTTTGGTTCCTATCCAGCATTGAGAAGAATCTGAAAAGATGTTATCGTTGCTGAAAAATAATCCGCCAGTTCCCCTTGGAATTGAAAAGTACATTCAAGCGAAAGAGTTTAATTTAATGTTTTCTATCCATATAACACTGCGACCAAATACATGATTTTTTTGTGATTTTTCAATCAAGTGCAATTAGTATGGAAGCTTTTGATGATTATTCTTCCCCATCAGTAGGGTATTTTCGTATCCAATATTGGATGCGCGCCCAACGGAAAATGTTTCGAATCGCGAAAATCATATAATTTTCAATCGATTATTGCTCAGTCGCCGAAAGTTTCAAACTCAGAGAGTTCATTCGCCTCTAGTTTGCCTTCCAAATGGCCATCGTAAATCACACCTCTCGATTCAATCACGGACAAAAATCACACTTAAGCGATATTGTGGTGGTGGAACGCATTCATGTTTCGTGAGGACACCGACTGGACAACATCGTTGCTTGACGAGTGGACGGCGAAGGATCGAGTGATTCATTACCTGACCTGACCTGAAACGCATTCAGTATGTTTCGAACTATGAGGGAGCGCAGAAGAGCCGATCCATCAGGAGGAGAAGAGAAGGCGACCAAGAGAGTACCACTATCGAAAATTGGTTCCGTTTGATGCATCGGAGCAGCCGCCACACACACATTTTACATAGGTTTTGTTATGACTTTATTTATACCAATTGTTTCATTTCAGATCCGCCCATGGGCTCACCAGTCAAACCATCCGGCAATCACTCATTTCAGGTCCACATAACACCAAACCGGTTCTTTTCAGGACCACTTCACAACTTTGAAAGAGTACAATTGAAGTTTTCTAAATATATATGATAATTTCATACATATACTCATCCGCTCACAGATTTACAAGAAAAACTTTCACCAATCTTGCAATTTATTCATTCATCCATTCATCAAGAATTGATTCAGATGCAACTTCAAAAAAATGATCACTAAATCAACGATAGTCTTACGCCACCCTCGCGGTTATACCACAGATATAACCCACTTCCTGTTTTTATTCGGGATATTTTTTTTGAAAACACCGATTTTCAGTGATTTTTCGGGTTTCAAAAAAAAAACTGCGATTTTAACGTCTGCGACACCAGTAAATGAAGACCGGATGAGCTAATATTTTGCATAGGGTATAACATCGTGCAAATCAACATTTTGCAACAAGCTCCGAATGAAACATTTTCATTGAGCTTGAGCTTGAGCTTGGGTAGACTGTACAATTCGTAGTTGATCTCTGTGATTGACCTGAACCAACCAAATTGCCCAAAGAACACACCGAATGACGCTTGGGACTAGCAAATCATTCTCATTGTGCAAGTTTCGGTTATTCGAGTTTTAAATAGTCAATAACGACGCTGGCCACGTCCTTACAGTCACCAGGGTCGCCTCTATAGCGTGGTTCCCTAGGGTTTATCATGGAAGGGATAGTTGTTAGTTGGAAGAGGTAAGAATCAGGATTCACCGAGGTAATTATGTGATTATGTAAACACGAACTATCGACCACTCGACGAAACGAAATTCTGAAAATACTATATTTCATTAATCTATTTATCGCACGTATTTTCAACGAACCAATCACAACGAAAGAGAGTTATATTTCGGAAACCTAACCGAGAAAACTCATCTAAACCTAATCGGACGGCGCTATATTTAATTATTTATCAGTCTACTTTTTATCGAATACCAATCGCCACGGCAGAAGATTGTCCTGGAAAACCTGACGGTAACTGAAAAAAATCCTTCAAAATTAATCGGACCAGTGATATGCGTCGTTATTTGTTATGCCTACTCTTTATCGAATTCCAATCGCAACGGTAGAGAATTAAACTTAGGAAACCTGACAAGGTATTCGAGACAATTTCGTTAAAATAATCGGACCATATAATAATATAATAATATAATAATGTTTTTTATTTTGTTTGGCCATATAAGAAAAATTTAATGATGTTACGAACGATTGAATATCTTCAAAACAAAAACCTTTTTTCCTATCTGGCATCTCTGCTAAAGCTAAAGTACGAAGAGGGATACACGAAAACAAACTGACGTCATGCCATGAAGCGCGGGAGACGAAAAATCCTTTCGCGTCTCGCAATTCACTCTCTGCAGCTTTTGCGCTCCACAGCTATGCAGCTCAACAGCTCAACAGCTCAGCAGCTCAACAGCTCAACAGCTCAACAGCTCAACAGCTCAACAGCTCAACAGCTCAACAGCTCATCAGCTCAACAGCTCAACAGCTCATCAGCTCAGCAGCTCATCAGCTCATCAGCTCCAGCTGCGTAATGAGCTGATGAGCTGCGTTTTTTTGATTGCGAGCCGATCCGAATCCGCTCAGTATGATGAAGCGATTCGAATGAACAGCTCATGAGCGGATGGCACATCTCTAGTATACACTTGAATTTTTCGATAGACACTACCACAACCGCTCTTACGGCGCTCTCATTTTACGACACGAGTTAACGAGCTCGAGATGCTCACATCTCCCGCGAAATGTGAGCCCCCAAACCCCAAACGCGAGACAAAACAATATCAATGATGAGCAAAATTATTATTTCATTCTGAATTCTACTTCAATAATCCAACGTGTGATTTGAATATGGCCACTTTGACATCTCAAGCGGAGTGCCATCAGTTTTGGTTTGGAATACACACATACACACACGGCGAAAAATCAATTTCAATATGTCGCGGCACGAAAACGAGTGAACGACCAACGCGAACATATTGTGCTATACGAACAAAAAAACTGCGCTAAAAATGCAAAAAAAAAAAACCAACTGTAACTGAAAGCACTATTTATCACGAAATTATTACTCCTTCTAACATGTTAAAACGTATAACGGGAAACGAATCAAACGCGGAGCGGAGTGAAGGAAAACTGCGTCCGCACCCGACGGTTACCCGATTGTCACTCTCCGAATGAAAAATTTTCATTGGCACCCAAAACCATACTTTTCATCTCGTATTCCGAAAAAAAAAGTCCCAGAGTGTCGATTTTTAACAACTTTTTTCCGAGGTGATAGTAGATCTCGACGTTTCATGCAATTCAAGGCATTCGGCATACAAAAGGGGTGGGTTATATCTATGCTATAACCGCAAGGTTGACGTGGGATTATCGTTGGCTTAGTAATTATTTGTTTGTATTGATTAAATTGAAATGAAAGAATTTTCGAGTTCAATTGAATTTAACACATTTGCCGTGTAAGTAAGTTATTTTATTTGAACAAACGCCATGTAATGTAAAGTAGGGGAGATGGGGTTAAGACGGACATGTTAAGAAAAACTTCAATTGTATCTTTGGAAACTCATCTTTTCAAAAATTTAAAAGCAGTTTCTTACAGTTCAATATACTGGTTTTCGAAATAACTGGGCAAATGTTGAAAAGTAGAACATTTTTATCGGTGCGGGTATAATGGACATGGCGAAGCGTAGAGGTTTATCGCTCGCGAGAGGAATAATTGCACTCTCTCTCAGTGTTTGTGCGTCCTGTATCTGAAATAGAACAAAAAGAGAAAGCGATGTAAAAAAGAGTTCAATTCCTTCTTCCCTTCACTTTCCATCATGCTATGGAAGTGGATATGACTGTCCATTTCACAACCCCCCGTTGCAATTATTTCAATAATTTAAATTTATCACTTACGAATGAATTTACTTTCCCGCACATACTTGATATATCTTCTTTGTCAACTCACAAATCGAAATATAATCATCAGCGAATTCAATTTTGCAATCAAACCACTCAAAATGCTTCATATCGAAACCGCAAAAGTTACATCCACACGCGGAATCATGTTCGATTTTCGGTTTTGGATTAAGGGTGCCAAATCAGAGAACAGGTCACGTTTTTATGAAATAAAGTTAACGTTAATAACTATTTTTGCCGCGAACGGATTTTGGCGATTTACATACTAAACGAATCGGAAATTGCCTAAGATTTGGTTAATATGCTATACATTAGAATCCCTTGGTTTGTAAATGGTTAAAATTCATGAAAACTTTAAGCGTTTCTATTTTCCCATACTTTTGTTCAGTCCATTTGTGTGCTTTCCCGAACAGAGCTGTCAATAACGAGCAACTTATCGACGAGCAACGAATACCGTCACCGTGTCACCGTGAACAAAGGAAAAGAAGAAGAATGAATGGGAATACTTGCCTAGAGTATGAACATTGGATCTCGCTGAGGCAAACTTTCATTCGGCATCGGACTGTTGAGCAATCCAGTTCACTTTGCTTTCGCTGCGCTTCGATCTAATATTGGACCCCACCAGTGGTAGTTCAACTTGGATATCGTCGTGTGGTTTTTCCAGTTCGTTTTTCGCGTTATTCGTATCGTGTGTATTTCTTTCCGCGTCATAAATTGGACGCTTCGCATAGTGTGTGATGAGCAAGAAGAAGAGGAAGGCTGGCTCGAGCCCGGCAAAAAACGAACGCATTGCCGGGGGCAATAAAATTTCGAGGCAAGCGTCATCTAATGATGCACGCGATGTTGGTGCAGTGAAAAGCGCTCGCACTGAACCGAGCCTTCGCATCGAACAACAGCGAATGGGCGACTTCGTCGCGTTGGTCGAAAATGTAAACGCCGTTACCCAGGCAGCAACCAGCTCCCCCCGCTGGTGGTGAACGCGGTTGCTCTTGACAAACTCATCAGCGAATTCGCATCGATAGGTGTTACAGCAGAGTGCAAGCTGTGTGGCATAATTCAGTCTTTTTCCAAGCAGTGAACATTGTTTGTTTTCCGTCATAAGGGCTTCGATGGTGCTTTTGACATTGCATGAATGTATTAAATTGACGTTATGGCGAAGCAGGCGTTAAGTTTGTGCACAAAAAAATAATTTGGGGAATACCAACCTCTTTAATTTCGTACTGGAATGTTATAAGTTATTTGGGTTCGCGTGCCAGTCGCAAAACTGCCTTCAACTAGGATTGCGTTTGCACTAGTCTTGATCATAATGAAGCAATGCTACTGTTTTCGAGGTTGTTGATATTAAAAAAGGAGTTTATTTCGCTTGTTTAATCACCAAGAAAGTGAATGTCGTTCAGGAATTTTGTATGTGATTAGATTTCGCTTGCCAGTAGCAAAACTTCCTTCACTAAGGGTGACAGCTGCGCTTAGCTCGAGTATGAGAAAGTAATGCAACTTTTTTCGAGGCCAGTAATATAAACAGAAGTGTTTCTTTTGAGAATAGCGTAAAATGATGAGAAATGTTTATATTTCTAGTAGCTTCGAGCCACCAATGTATGGCTCTGTATGCATGCTATGGCGAACGCTTGTTTGGCGCTTGGTTTACGTTGTACGAACGATGCCTGGAGGTGTAGTTCCACTGAGGCAATACTAAATAACATGTAGCATGATACTTGATACTTGCAAGTGTTGTTATTGTTGTTGTTTCCTCGCGGTGTCAATGATATCTTGATATAATCGACTGTAACCGAGTCTATGTCAATTGCGAAAAAGGCCACCGGAATAGCGTTCGAGGTAAATTTTCAATGCATTGACATAAAATAAATTGCGACATACGACCTTCAACTGATTCTACAATGAAAAAAACATTTCAGAGATTATTCTACTAAGCAGTTGGTTTCTAAAATTTCACAGTATTAATTGTCATAGGATGGTTTAAATATTATAGAATAGTATGTAGAAGGGTTTCCCATCAACAGAAATTTGAAATTTACAATGCAACTATACAAATCAACCACCTGTCCATCATACTCCCACTGTCCGTCTTACCCGCGACTCCCCTACATTGATTTTGAAGTCTGTGTTGGGGAAACCTTAAATCAGACCAATCAAAACCTGGCAGGTAGGGTGTTTAGATATCGTTTAACATTTCACAGTTGTTCAATTGTTTATCTCATGAAAAATAGCATTTTCATTATGATAGATGCGTAGACATATTTCCCATCAATTGATGCATACACCTTTCCGATCTATTGAGAAATGTTCGAGTTATAAGCATTCGAAATCTTTCATTTTTTCCTGCATGTTCTGTGTTTAGGTTTTCATTCTACCCATCATATATTCCGGTTAGACGTAGTCCCACTTCAAAGCTTTTTTCTTAAACACCGATGCTGTTACTTTCTTGGTCCCCTTTTCAGTGGCAATGCATAAAGTCCCACACGTCACGTGTCACATACCTAAATTTGCCAAATTTGTCATGCGAATGTTTCAGGGAACACGAAACATTTCCATGGTGAATAAACACTCCAAGTTTCTGCATTACTCGAGAATAATTCGAGAAAACGAAACCGAATTTGACATGTAGAGGCTTATGGGTGCAATAAATGTTTCTATGGTAGTTGGACACTCTCTACCCCCCTCTCTAAGGGAGAGCTGCCATACAAATGAAACACAAATTTCTTCATAACTCGAGAATTAATCAAGCAAACGAACCCAATTTCGGCGTGTGGACGTTTTAGGGTACAATAAATGTTTCTATGGCGGATAGACACACCTACCCCCTCTCTTAGGCTGGACTAGCATACAAATAAAACACAAATTTCTGCATTACTCGAGAATTAATCAAGCAAATGAAGCTAAATTTAGCATGTGGAGGTTTTGGGGGGCAACAAATGTTTTTACGGTGGTTAGACACTCCACCCCCTCTCTAAAGAGGAGGTGGAGGGTAGATTAGAAGATCAATCATTGATCAATAGAACTGTGGTCAGAAGAACGTTGGTTGGATGGGTTATTGTCCTGGCACAAGGATAACTGTCGGTAGAAACAGCAAAAACGGTGATGCGGATGGCAGCATTCTCTACATGAATCGTCGAGCTCAGCTAGTATGGTTCAGTATGAATCATGAAATGATGACGCTTCGAACAGTGTTTGCAGAGAAAGTTCGATGGGTTCGAGCTCGGCATAACTGCACGAGTGATATTTGCTAGATCAAATTCGAGAATTTTCCTTTTTCGGGTATGATTGAACAACCCGTGCGTTTCATTCCATATTCCATTTGTTCTATTGAGTAGTCAGAACAGAAGGTACTAAGTACAATCGATGGTTAATGAACATTTTGCAACTCATTTAAATTTTGAGGGTGTTAATACAGGGTGGGCCATTTAAAGTGGAAGGATTTTTTTTGCAATAGAAGTGGAATTTAAAATTTTTTTTTTTGAAATTCATTTATTTTGGTCCAAGGAGATTTGTTCTAACTACTTTTTGATTATGATATCTCGTAAATGACCGCCTCTGGCCTTGACCGCAAAATGTGCCCTTTTTTCGGCATTTTCCATCACTTTGCCCAATGTTTCGGCCGATATGGCAGCAATTTCTTGTCGGATATTGTCTTTCAGCGCAGCCAGGGTCCTTGGTTTACCAGTTACCAGTTACCTTGGATTTTAAATATCCCCATAAAAAAAAGTCAGGAGGCGTCAAATCAGGTGATCTCGGTGGCCAGTCATAATCGTCGTTTTTCGATATTAATCTTCCGGGGAACATTTCGCGCAATAATTTGGTCGTGGCAGCCGCTGTATGGCATGTAGCGCCGTCCTGTTGGAAGCAGTAATTGTCCAATTCATTTTCACGAACAAATGGCAATAAAAAATCGGTGCCTAACTCTTGCGAACGATGGCGACCTGATGTCGATGGAGTCTCTGCAACACTGGCTCGAACGGCATCAATATTCTTGTCGAAACGTCTTGGTCGTTGTCTGGACAGATGACTGGCATTACCAACACTACCAGACGATATAAATTTGGCATATAATCGACGTATAGTGTTGTCTCCAGGCGATGTTTTAACTTTATTTTTATATTTCCACGCACGTTTAGTTAACACAATTGAGAAGTTATTTTGAATGTACAGCTGAACAATTTCAGCGCGTTGTTTAGGTGTGTATTGTTCCATGGTTAAAATTGTACTGAAATGACGCTTCCAACGCGGTATGACATTTGTTAATCTGACATCTCTGTCAAAAGTTATGGGGTTGCCAGATGCTTCCACTTTTAATGGCCCACCCTGTATTAACGTTGTTATACAACGAGAGCCAAGTGCTGGGTTTGTATTACATTTGCTTAATTTTCTCCTCAAATGATCACAATCAAATCACATTTGCCGTTTGCCATTCATGTTGAATTCATCTCAATTCATCCTCTTTAATAGCAGAAAGAAAGTGAGCCAACAACGCGCGGCCATTACCCACAAACGATCATGCCTTCCGAGTAAAGACGCTTGTTTACTTGCCCTCAATCCATCTCGCGTATGTGATTTGACGCGCACCATTGGAGATGCTTTTATCACAGCTTACCCCTGGTGGAGCGTAGGCGGAGATAGCCCCATCGGGGGTGTTAAGAGCGGGTTTTTTTTTCATGAAACATCACTGCGAAATATCGGTCACCGCACTTATTTTCCCCCGCACTATACAACCGGCCATCATCCGGCGAGTAACGAGCTGTCGAGGGAATCATCACCTGCGTTAATACCTACGTTTGTCCCATCCTGTCCGGTGAGTGGGATTGTTAGTGCTGACAGGTACGAACCGAGCGTGAGGGCGTTTCAATCGCCTTTATCAGCGCTTTTCTTTATTTGCTTTTGAATCTGGGCTTTTCACGAAGAACTATACATAACCTAGTAATGTTTCTTTTTGCTCCAACAGTCCTTACGAAAAAAAATGTTTGAGTATGACATATCCAGGTGGTATTATCATTTCCCACTAAAGTAAACAATTTACTGATTCCATTGAAAAATTATTATCCTCGCTTCAATTATTTCGCATATTTTTCAAACAATCGCTCCTTTTTCGTGAACTCTACGATTTTGAGTCCATCATCAATACTTCTACATATTTGAATCTATCAGTGTTTGCTGTCCAATTAAATGGATTCTTGGAAAATACCACACATTCAAATAAGCATTTCCAAAAGAAATAAATTGGCAGGAAATTGGTGCATTCATTCAGCGCCAGGCTAGAGGAAAGTGGATTGAAGCTGCCGGCATTACCCTTCATTACACATGTGACACGTGTACCGGAGTGAGGTTATTATACCTCCTGCTGTCAATCTATATTAGAAAAGGGGGAATTCGGAAGCTTGTGAAGATAAAGGGTTGAGCACCGAACTGCGTCACAGGGTCTCGACCTTAAGCGAAAGAAGGGCATGTGAGTTGCTGATAAATATTACAAGGATTAGAAAAAAGCTCTGTTGACTGATCGTCTTTGTAGAACAGATTTATGGTTGTGGCACGATAAGCAACGACGTCAAGTATTGAAACGTGAAATTTAATTATTCTTTGAAGTTGAAGGCAAATACACGTGGCTGATTAATGTTGGGGGAATCAATTTTCGGTAAGTTGCCTTTGCGAATTGCTGGTCTTGTTGCTGAGCCCGAGTAATTGATTGAGCTGGTTTGTTTCTCGTGTAATCTTCATCTATCACTGTACTGTGTTTACTAATCAATTTTGATGGGTTCCTTCAAATATCTGTGTTCAAATCGCTCTCGCACATTTTTTTTGCTGAACAGTAGTAATAAATTTGCACTAACGTTCCAAGAGTGAATTCACTGTCGCAGCGTATTATTTCTGGCGTCATTCATTGTACAAGTAGATCAGCGGTATCCAATCTTTTTTCCAGAGGGACAACACACACGTGTTAGTCATGGTGTCGCGGGTCGCAAAAAAAAATAAAGAAGGTTGGTGTACAAAACACGACTGTATTATTAACGTAGGAATACGAAATTTAAAAAGGCGAGAAACGAACATTATAGTAATTCAAAAATAAAACTCATTAAAAAAATCGAGGGGTTGTATCCGAGACACGACCGTTTAGGACGTAGGACGTAGCAATCTTTTTTCTGAAATTTGTTGGTTTATCATTTCGGATATTATTTGCGGCGAATACGCCGAATTTTCATAAATAACTCTTTAGTAAAAAACCCTGGAACTGAACCCTGAAAAGGTTTATTGGCTTGCGTGGTTTTTAAGAATCATTTTGGGAAGCAATGATTCTTTCTTGCCTTTGCGTGAACGATACACTAATTGGTCATATGTCGCAATTTTTTTCTTTATATCAATGCACGCATTGCATTGAGTATTTAACGAGAGGCATCTTCCGTGCATCGCCATTCAACAAGCATCAAACACGTGACTAATAGTTGCACACAGTTGCAGCAATAAAAAATAAACATCGCGAGAATGACCGTTTATGAAAAATCGTTTCTCGACTCTCGGTCAAAACGGTTAACAAAGCTAGAAGAGCAAATACGGATGGCAAATAAAAGTATCGAAGGTGTGTGCTATTCAGGAAGTGAACAAGTTCTAAGTTTCGCGCAACGAAAACAATCAACACACACAAAGCCAAATACTGATGGCTAGATGACTTCAGGTGAAATATTCGCTAGCGTGCACAGCTCGAGGGGAAACATAAAACACAAAACGAGCAGAATAAAATACCTTTGTTGTTTCGGGCACAGAATGATTCTGAGAATTTTCCTCCAAGGAGATGCAATACTTATACGCTAGCCTTTGTTGTTTCTATTCTAGCGGCTGCATAAATTGCCCGTTATTGATAGCTCTATTCGGGAAAGCACACAAATGGACAGAACAAAGGTATGGGGAAATGCTTCCAATTTTAATTAATTTAAACCATATACAGACTATGGGATTCTAATGTATAGCTTATAAAACAAATCTTAGAAAATTTCCGATTCGATTGGTATGCAAATCGTTGAAATCCGTTCGCAGCAAAAATAGTTATTAACATTTCATAAAAACGTTACCTGTTTTCTGATTTGGAACCCTTCATGTAAGACGTAGTCCTACGTCAAAAACAGGGAAAAATTGCGTAAAAAAGAATCCAGTGTATAACAATCACCCGTGTTGCACATAAACACTACGTACGAGATGAACAAGTTCACGCTGTTTGCGCAGTTTTGTGTTTGCACACAAACATAAATTTTTCGTACTTGTGTCAGAACATGTGACATGTTTGTATTCGTAGCTTGTTTGGATATACGTTGTTTGATCCCATTGTTTCACATGATGTTCAAACATGGTGTACAGTTTCTCCTGCGTTCTCACCTCAAGTAACGGCAGTGTGTAGAGTAGAAGAAGTGAATTGGACACCACACCACCACCACTCAACACACGGTGTGTTGTTGTGTTGACATGAAAAAATAATGCTTCCCTATCATGACATGGGTGCTTCGTCTAAAATTTTGGGCAAATAAAATACACCTCTTAGCTCTGTCGAAGCTCTCCGTTCAGTGAGGCCGGAGAAGCACACGCCGTACTTCTTTGAGAGAATACGAGAAATTTTGAGTGCTTTATCCAGACGCTGTTATGTCATTACCTTTGTCTGGGTCCCTTCACATTGCTCAATTCCGGGTAATGAGAGGGCTGACTCATTAGCAAAGGTAGGTGCGATTGAAGACGACATTTATCAGCGTCAAATCGTCTTCAATGAATTTTATTCTTTAGTCCGCAAAAATACCATCGCTAACTGGCAACGCAAGTGGAATGGAGATGAATTGGGCCGGTGGTTTCACTCGATTATCCCTAAGGTTAGCCTCAAACCGTGGTTGAAAAGTCTGGAATTGAGTCGGGACTTTATTCGCACCTTCTCCCGACTGATGTCCAATCACTGTTCGTTAGATGCACTACTCTCCCGTTTCAATCTTGTCAGCAGCAATCTCTGCGTTTGTGGCCAAGGTTATCGCGACATCGAGCACGTTGTTTGGTCGTGCGAGGTGTATCTGGTCGCCAGATCGAATTTAGAAAACTCCCTTCGGACCCGAGGAAGACAACCCAATGTACCGATGAGAGATGTGTTGGCTCTGTTAGACCTTGATTACATGTCCCATATATATGTTTTCCTTAAAGCTATCGATCTTCGTGTGTGATTGTCCCTACATCCTTATACCCTCCTTTCCTTCCTTTGCGGGTAATTCGTCTCCTTGCTATAAAATAGTAGAATCAGTTGAAATGTAAATACACTATAGATATACGAATAGATTTATGAAATGAGTGTTCATCAACATTCTTACAGTTTCCTTATATCCCATCCTTCTCCTAAAAATATGTCACCCTCCTAAACTCGAGTACACCGCGAGTAATCGGTTTTCCACCTTACTAACCATAGATGTAAGAAAATTGTTTATATTAGGCTGTCAAAAAAGTCCTGCGGTATTTTTTTTGAATTTTCATTTGTTCATAAAATTAGTTACAATCATCTGTTTTAAGTCAAATATGCGCCGTTTTGTTCGATGACTTGTTCCCAACGAGATGCCAACTTCATAATACCCCTGTTATAGAAGCTCGCTTCCTTATTGGCAAAAAACTCGGATAGCCAATTTTCACAGGCCTCTTTTGTGGCTAACTTCTGACTACCTAGCTCGTTCGCCATGGACAAAAACAGGTGGTAGTCACTTGGTGCAAGGTCCGGACTATACGGCGAATGCAAAAGAACCTCCCATCCGAGCTCCCGGAGCTTCTGGCGCGTCACCAAAGAAGTGTGTGACCTGGCGTTGTCCTGATGGAAGACAATGCGGCCTCTGTTTATCAAAGATGGCCTCTTCTTCATGAGTGCTACCTTCAAGCGGTCCAGTTGTTGGCAGTACAGGTCCGAATTGAGCGTTTGGCCATAGGAAAGCAGCTCATAATAGATTATTCCTTGACAATCCCACCAAATACACAGCAGAACCTTCCTGGCCGTTAATGAGGGCTTGGCCACCGTCTGAGCCGCTTCAGCGGGCTTCGACCACGACCGTTTGCGCTTCACGTTGTCGTAAGTGACCCACTTTTCATCGCCAGTCACCATCCGCTTCAGAAACAGGTCGATTTTGTTGCGATTCAGCAACGATTCACATGCGTCGATACGGTCAAAGATATTTTTTTTTTTTGCGTCAACGTGTGTGGCACCCATACATCGAGCTTCCTTGTGAGTCCAAGCTTCTTCAAATGGTTAATAACGGTTTGATGACTTATCCCCAGCTCTTGGCCGATGCTACGGCTGCTACTATGCCGGTCTTTCTCGGCTAATTCAGCGATTTTGTCGCAATTTTCGACGACAGGCCTTCCGGAGCGAGGCGCATCTTCGACGACCTCTACACCAGAACGAAAACGTTGAAACCATCGTTGTGCGGTGGAAATGGAAACTGTATCGGGTCCATAAACTGCACAAATTTTATTGGCAGCTTGAGATGCATTTTTGCCTTTGTCATAGTAAAGGGTGTGTCACATCAAATTGCATCACGGAAAAAACGCTGTAGAAATTTAATTTTTAGGAATTATATCTTCAGCTTTCGCTTATAATCAGATAAGAGTGTATAGATCACGTTGATCATGCTTCACTGTAAATTTTTCGTAAATTTGGAAAAATGTCGTCGAACGAAAAAGAGCGTCGTGAATTAATCCTGCGCACTCATTTCGAGAATCCGGAGTTGTCACATCGGGACATCGGTAAGATGCTGAGAATCGTCCAATCCACGGTCAGCAGAGTACTAAAACGATACTTCGAGAACCTAACCATCGACCGGAAGGTGAAGAACGGCAAAAATGGATGCTCCGTCAGTGAAAAAGATCACAAGCGCGTAGTTAAGCAGTTTAGACGTGATCCGAGAAGTTTGGTCCGGGATGTCGCCAATAAGCTGAATTTGTCAAGTTCATTCGTCCAGCGAACCAAGCAGCGGGAGGGCCTGCGTACATACAAGGCCAACGGGGTCACCTTCGTGCCAAAGGAAATGAACCCACCCAACGCGCCGGAGCTTCGCCCAATAGAGAAATATTGGGCGATTATGAAGCAGGCCCTCCGGAAGAACCCAAAACTTGTCAAATCGGAGGCGGACTTCAAGAGAAAATGGATTTCTGTTCAAAAAAAACTACAACCTGACGTTGTACAGAACCTTATGGACGGGGTAAAGAGGAAGGTGCGAGCATACGGGCTTGGGCTCGAAGTATGAATAAAAAGAAATTGCCAAAAGTTGTTTAATAGTTTATATTTTACTGTCTAAAATTTTCCAAAGGATCGGTCTACTGGGCGAATTTCTACAGCGTTTTTTCCGTGATGCAATTTGATGTGACACACCCTTTAGTACTGTAAAATATGTCGGATTTTCTCTTTATTTTGCTCCATATTTGCGACACTATAACTCACGAACGACTTGACCAAACAAAACACTGCCAAGGACTATATTATACAAAAATACCTTTCCAACAAGCTATAGTATGACTCCATACAATGAATACAACTAGAACTACGCGCTTACAACGACACCTCGCGGAAATACCGCAGGACTTTTTTGACAGCCTAATATATATAGTTTTAAAATTATATTTAAGAATTCGGCTCCTTTAAACTTAAGTAACTGAGCCTGTAAAAATAAACGAATTAATAAAAAAGAAGGCGCTATATATTTTTTATATTTTTTCTGAAAAGCTGAGGATTTTTCACATAACTTATGTCGAAACCAGAGTGGATCAAAAGTTATGAAATTTTATGTTGGAAAAAAGAAAACGAAAAAAGACGCCTCCTTGGTTTCGACATATGTTATGTGAAAAATCCTCAGCTTTCCAGAAAAAAATATAAAAAAATATAGCACCTTCGGTCCCGTGACTATGAAAACAATCAAAAACGAATACAATTAATAATAATGAGATCAGAATTCTAATTTTCTGCAGGTATAGTATTCTTTCAAAAAAAAAAAAAAAAACAGGCGATTGGCTTTAATGATATGTCGATCATCTGAATCGGTCTAGTAGTTCAAAAGTTATGAATTTTTGAAAAAAGTCAGTTTTGGAAAAAAGAGGAAAGATGATTTTTCGGACAACCCTAAAATGGAAATGGTCATCCTACTGAAAAAATAAAAAAATACGGGTCTAATGTTTTGCGATAAAGAACAAAACTACAATTTTTCACGAAAATCTGAGAACCACTATTTCGGTTTGGCATGGAATGGCTGTATATAGAGAATTTTTTTTCAATGTCCAATTTTTTTTATTTGAGATTAGTGAGAACGATTTTTTCCAACTGAACATCATACAAGTGCCGACCGGAGAGATTTTTAATGTAGGCTATTATGACAATTCTCATTACCAACCAGGAAAACTTTTGCAGAGATCCTAGTCCATTAATTACTGATATTTTATATTCTGATGAAGTAAATAGTACAAAAATCAGGTTCATTCCAGTAAAATCAGTAAAATCAAAATTGAGTGTTGGTCGAGATATCAGGGAGCGTACCAAAAAAGTCTGGAAAATCCTGAAAAATCAGGAAGGTTGGCATCTCTGATTCAGAGAATGTTCACTTTTCACGGGAAAACGGGATTATTTGGGTGAGGGGACCCCTGTCTGGAAGGTCGGAAAATAATGAATGTTCGTAGATTTTTTCGGATGTTACGAATAAAGTCAACTGTTCGTGAATTTTGGTTATTGTTCAAGGTATATTTGAAGATGTATTTCCCATTTTTTGAGTGCACGAATAATGATTATGACGCTGTTGAAAGCAGGATGCGTAGATGCTGTCTGGAAATCGGTACCTTGCTGGTGGTATCGATTCTGATGCAACGTGACGCAGGTGACGTAGAACAAATTCCAATGAATATTTCGAAACTTTAGGACAATACCTAAAGCGTTGCATAGGGTTTATTGAAAATTTGAATAATTGCCAGAACGGCGATTTGTTAAAAATCGAAAAATGAGATATCTAAAAACGGCTATGAATGCCTTAGATAATTTATTGTTACATGCTGACAAAAAAATTCAGCCAAATCGGTAGAGTAGATCCTGAGTTATCTATACCACCAGTTGAAATAACATGGTTTCGAGAAAAACGCGTTTCAAAATTCTTACAGCAGTACTATATTCCTTGAGGCGACTTCATTCTTTTTACTGTAACTTTCCAAGGAAATCAAATATCGAGGAATTCTTATATCGAGGAATTTTTTCAACATTTCTGAGGGCAAAGCTTCCCAAAAATGCAAAAAAACATTTTTTTTCGATTTTCCAGACCGGGGTCTCCCCTCAACCAGACTTGCAAAATGTGCATGAACTCATAGCCTCTGAGTTCATCAAATTTTTGCAATACAAACTAAATTTCTAGTTAGTTTTTGTGAAAAAGTATTCTACAAAGATATGTTTTGGAGGAATATTTTTTTCCGAGCATATAAGGAAACGAAGAGCAATGAATATTACGAAAACGGGTGGTATGTTTCGTACATGATGTGTTTGAATTATAAATACGTGTTTGTGAAATTGAAAAAAAACTTTAAAAACTGGAGGCTTAACCGTATTCAAACGGTTAAAAATCGTTCATCATTCTTCAATAGCAATGGAAGTTATTCAACTAAGCTTCATCCACCTAACTAGAAACTTTCCTGTAAACACTTATTACAGGAACAAAACTTCATAACCACTATTTGTTATTTCATTAAAATCTCTGATTTCACAGCAGCAGCGGAGGTCGGGCACGTTTCATCCGTTGGATAAATCTTTAATGGAAACTTATCAGTAAATGTTTGCTATTACAAAAATATGATATATGATCAAAATTCGTCATCATGCATCTGAAAGGATTGCACAGAACTTTCACACGCTTCCGAAAGATATTGACATGCGTAACAATGGAATCTGGTTTTATCCTATCGATTACTGCACACAGATATGCGTACAAGGCAATTATCACCATCGTTGAAATATGAGCCTTTTCGGGATATACGCTACGCGTGGCATTTATTTATACACGCTCGCACTCGCGTCGTCGATACATGCCATCCTGCGGCGCAATATATCCGATTCCGGAGACGACGGATCGTTCGTTGTCGCCCCACAAAAACACAACATGGCAGTCCAGGAAGCGAAAGCGAGTACACGTGCTCACATCGATGACCCGTTCATGATTTCCCGCAGCCAACCAACAGTCACGATCGCGACGAAGGACCAAAACGCAACCCATAGAGCAGTGCCACCAAAGGTAGGCAGCGTGTAGTGAAGGATAAAAAAAAAGTCGAGGGGTAAATTTTATTATGTAACAATAAAAATCTATGCATAAATCATGCCACTTTTAACGCGCTCCTTGTACATGTCACGGAACCTAATCAGCACGACAACTGACTCTGCCCGAGGCCCTCGATTATGGCCGTGTTTTGGATGGTGGGTTACGCACCGGTTTGGAATCACGGGATTTATGAATTCTCGCACTGTATTCGTATATTTCGTCAAAGGTGGCGAAATGTTACGCGGAGGAAGTGCTCCCTTCGTTTGAAAAACAGAAAATATGAGCCACTATTCCGGCGATGGAATGCACGCAATGGTTTTGGAAACAGTTTTTATAACCATAGACCCAAAACGAATAATATATAACGATAGAATAATTACCGTCGTCGCAAGGTATGCCATGTTCCGAAATTTTAACGAAAACATAATCTGCTTCCCGTGGAAAACTCATTAATATAAAAATGTCCAATATTTTTTTCTTAATTTGTGTTGGGTGTATCATTTGTGTCCTTAGTTTTTACGTCAGTTCGCAGATAGTCTCACCCATACTAATGTATAATGTATTCAATGATCTTAGTTTCAGATCTTGGTCCCCTCTGGGGGAATTATA
Source organism: Toxorhynchites rutilus septentrionalis (assembly GCF_029784135.1). Taxonomy (NCBI): domain Eukaryota; kingdom Metazoa; phylum Arthropoda; class Insecta; order Diptera; family Culicidae; genus Toxorhynchites; species Toxorhynchites rutilus. The sequence continues at coordinate 47,426,678 of NC_073744.1, forward strand.
ATTAGCCCACTGTGATTAACAATCGCGTAAATCTGCGTGAAGTTTCCTTCCCCCAATGCCAGGAATAAATACCACACTTAAAAATTAGATTATATCCTGCATTCATCCTTATCCAGCGGAACGTTTGAACCGACGGCAGCTCGATAAGAGGAACCCCCGACCGGAGCGAACGCAATTCAGCAGTAACATTTGTAGCTAATGATTCCTCCCTCGCAGCAAGAGTCGAGTATATCAGTTACACGACTTCCGGATTGGCGATGTACAAGCAACTGCCACAATAAGACTCCTGGTTTGCCGTTTGTGATTTCCGCAGAATCTTCTCCGCCCAACAGACGCGAACGTGTGCGTCGCATGAAACGCGTCCGCCCCGTCGAGAATCTGCTGGAAATCTGGGAGATTTTCATCCTGTGGAAATCTGAGGGGCACGCGGGAACAAACAGCTTGCCAAGCGCCGGAAGCAACAGTAAAAGGATACCGATGTTTGTTTGTCAATGCGAATGCTGTGAGTGCGTGTGCTTCGTGCAGGGAAGGGGTAGGGGAAGAGTACCAATTGGCCTCCAATCTTTGCCAGTTAGATGGGTTATTTACGACGTGGAACTGATGCTCTGGCTCTAATTGTTTGGTAATGAAGAGGATTTTTTGTTTCGAGTTCCTTTTTCACTTTCGATGAGTATTACATCGTACAACTTGCATCACAAGGAATTTAGATACTTGATACTTGGATCCTTCAATTAACTTTTGTTGTGTACGACATTGAATTCTAGGAACAGTGACTATGTTTGAACTTTGCAAATGAACTTGGCTTACTCTATGTTTGACAGATGGGACGGATTGTTCTACATTCCTGCACAAATTTCAATCGAAACAATGTGGCTGGAGCCTCTCTGGTTAGATAAAAGAGTTGTAGGCAACTGACGAGGCTTTTTGATTTTCATCATTTCACGCAGAAATCATTTTAAAAAATAATTGAATTCTCGCTTAACTTTTGAAAAGGTCCTATGTAACAAATGTAAACAAATCGAGTTAATGGATGCACGCTATTAGTTTTCAATCATTGAATGCATTACAAAAACAATTGTTCACGTATCTATCTTTTTATCGCCGATACAAAAAATATCCAATGTACAGAATCGGATTTGAAGCGCCCGGCTGTTACTTCGGACGCCTCTTTCCTCCGACGCCCGAAACGTCCGAAGTAACAAAGCAGTCAAAACAATACGAAGTCGTACTTCGGTCGTTTTGAGTTTTTGTTTCTTACAGCTGTTGTTACCGATTTCAATGCAATTCGACGAGTGATAACAATAATAATTCGCCTTTAGAATGAAATGATGTTATTCGGATTGTTGCTTAGAAGTTAGTTTCAAATTTTTGTCGTGCAACGTAATATGTCCAATGTGCAAATGCGGGTAGACAAAACGTCCAATGTAACATTTTTCGCTCCCAGTCTTCAACTTTAATCTCAAATCACGGAACAACAGTTATGATTGGTTTTTCAGAGTTATTCTTGACTGCTAGTGGTGAAAGAAGCGATAAAGATCGGAAGCTTTTAAGACAATTCGCGGAATAATGTTTGGGTCTTCAACTTCGTTTTTCTCGAGTTGAAATGTTACATTGGACCTTTTCAAAAGTTATGCGAGAATTTATTTTGAATTTCTCAGTTCAAGATCTTTCTTTTGGACGTAGGATTGGTCTTTCGGAAACATATTATGGGTAGGAATTGAATAACTGTTTACACTTTCGAGGCCCTATTGCACAGACCTTCCTTGTTGGCTTTAGATTTGGATTTGTAACATCAATCGGTTTGCATTCTTCGCCGATTGCCCGAAGTAGCCAGACGAAGGAGAGTCGCGTCTAAGTTCCGTTATCGGTTACCGCGTGATTGTTGTTTTTTTTGCCGCTGAAGAGTCCATTTCGCTATTTGGATAGTGTGTGGAGTGCCCTGCCTGAAAGAGGCTTTCATCCTCGGAGAGCCAATGTTTGATTCTATTTTGTCGCTGCTTCGCCGACATTGGAGTTTTCGCCGAGTCATCGTGCCAACAGTACCAGTGCGGGTAAGCTTTTACTGACGTCTGTGTGTAGTGGTGTCGTAGGCACATTCTCATCACCAACGAGCTTTCAGCACGCTCCCGTTCATCTGCACTGGAGTGCGTTCATAGGTGAATAAGATTGAATATAGTGAGAGAAAATATTTATTAATTATAAGTTTTTTTTTGTTTTTGTGAATTATTATTATTGTGAAATATTATTTTTAAAAAAATACTTAGAATATAAGTGCCAATTTTAAAATGGCAGAGAGTGGGGGACCTTCGGATATGGAGGTCTCTGACTCTAGTTCCCTCCTAACTGATAAAAAAAAGTCACTCAAACGCGTTCCAAATACGGAAGATACTTCTTCTGGGGACGAGTCAGCTAACCCTACCAAGCCTCCCTCCAAAAAACTAGCAAATCTTCCATCTGCCCTTAACGATCCCACTTTACCTTCAACCTCGTCTTCTCCCTCTGTTCTCCCCTCTCCTTCTCAATCTTCGCCTTCCCATCCTACTGTCCCTGATCCCTCTCAATCCCCGACCTCGTCTTCCCCCCCTGTTATTCCCACTCCCCGTGTGAAGGTCTATCCAGAAGATGCACCCGGAACTGGTCCCTGGGTTGTTTTCTTCAGGCCTAAGCATTGAGATGGAAAAGCATTGAGAGTCATGCAGATCGCGAAAGATCTGGCAAGGTATACCTCCGTTTCGGAAATTTCGAAGGTTAAAGGGTGTGTCACACCAAATTGCATCACGGAAAAAACGCTGTAGAAATTTAATTTTTAGGAATTATATCTTCAGCGTTCGCTTATAATCAGATAAGAGTGTATAGATCACGTTGGCCATGCTTCACTGTCAATTTTTCGTAAATTTGGAAAAATGTCGTCGAACGAAAAAGAGCGTCGTGAATTAATCCTGTGCACTCATTTCGAGAATCCGGAGTTGTTACATCGGGACATCGGTAAGATGCTGGGAATCGTCCAATCCACGGTCAGCAGAGTACTAAAACGATACTTCGAGAACCTAACCATCGACCGGAAGGTGAAGAACGGCAAAAATGGATGCTCCGTCAGTGAAAAAGATCGCAAGCACGTAGTTAAGCAGTTTAGACGTGATCCAAGAAGTTCATTCATCCAGCGGACCAAGCAGTGGGAGGGCCTGCGTACATACAAGGTTCAGAAGGCTCCTAACCGCGACGAAAGGCAAAACATGATGGGGAAGACGCGAGCCCGGAAGCTGTACACCGAAATGTTGACGAAGCCGCATTGCCTGGTAATGGACGACGAAACCTACGTCAAAGCGGACTTTCGTCAGCTGCCGGGCCTGTTGTTCTTCTCCGCAGAGGACAAATTCAGCGTTCCGGAGGAGATTCACAAGCAGAAACTATCCAAGTTTTCCAAAAAGTACATGGTGTGGCAAGCGATCTGCTCTTGCGGAAAGCGGAGCGCCCCCTTCGTGATGACCGGCACGATAAACGGGCAGGTTTACCTTAAGGAGTGCCTACAGAAGCGCTTACTACCACTATTGAAGCAGCACGAGGGCCCGACCATCTTCTGGCCGGATCTCGCTTCGTGCCACTATTCAAAGGACGTGTTGGAGTGGTACGAAGCCAACGGGGTCACCTTCGTGCCAAAGGAAATGAACCCGCCCAACGCGCCGGAGCTTCGCCCAATAGAGAAATATTGGGCGATTATGAAGCAGGCCCTCCGGAAGAACCCAAAAGTTGTCAAATCGGAGGCGGACTTCAAGAGAAAATGGATTTCTGTTCAAAAAAAACTACAACCTGACGTTGTACAGCACCTTATGGACGGGGTAAAGAGGAAGGTGCGAGCATACGGGCTTGGGCTCGAAGTATGAATAAAAAGAAAATGCCAAAAGTTGTTTAATAGTTTTTATTTTGCTGTCTAAAATTTTCAAAAGGATCGGTCTACTGGGTGAATATCTACAGCGTTTTTTCCGTAATGCAATTTGATGTGACACACCTTTTAGACCAAACAAATTGCGAGTTGTCGTGACTGACCGGAAAGACGCAAACAAGATTGTTGTCGATCAGCATTTTACAATTGAGTATCGGGTTTACATTCCCTCTAATATAGTCGAAATTGAGGGTGTGATAACCGAAACGGGCTTGACGTGCGAATACATTACGAGTGAAGGTACTGGCCGTTTTAAAAAACTGCCCTCGACGACTGTTAAGATCTTGGGTTGCCGCCAGCTCGGAACAGTATACCATGAAGGGAATGCAACTAAATTTACGCCGTTCAACTCGTTTCGAGTCACCTTCGCTGGTTCAGCTCTCCCTGACTACGTGATGGTAGATAAATTGAGGTTAGCCGTGCGACTTTTTATTCCAAAGCCAATGACTTGTCAAAAATGCAAGTCAGTTGGTCACACGGCTGCTTACTGTGCCAATAAAGAACGATGTGCCACTTGCGGAGAACAACATGAGGGGAAATCCTGCAGTGCGACTGAGCATAAGTGTCCATATTGCGGGGGATCCCCACACGTGCTCTCAGCTTGTGAAACATACAAGACTCGCTGGGAGAAACAGAAGCGCTCTTTGAGGGAACGCTCTAAACGCACTTTTGCAGAAATTTTGAAGGGCGCTTCTCCACTGGTTCAAGAACAACAACCAATCAACACACACAATGTCTTCGCTACGTTGTCAGTTGACGAAATGGAAGCGGACACAGCTAACGGGGACACAGCGTTTAACTTCCAAGGGAATCCTCGGCGCAAAAATGTGACCACTCCCAAAGTTCAAGGACAAGTCCCTCCGGTGATACCCCCTGTTAGCTTGCCCAAAAAATCGAGTACAGCGGATAAGCAAAATCAGGTCCCTCCTGGCCTCCGTGGTAATAGTTCACCTTCGAACGACCCAGCACTCGAGGGGACATCAAAAACCCCAACTGTCCCTGTTTTTCCGTCAAGTTCAACTTCCCAATCGGGATTTATAAAGTTGTCTGACCTTGTGAATCAAATCTTCACGTGTTTTAATGTTTCCGACCCCATCAGAACCATTGTCACCGCAATGCTTCCAGTACTAAAGAAAATTTTGCAGCAATTGATGCAAACATGGCCCCTCCTTGCAATGATTATCTCTCTTGATGTCTAATTTAAATAGAGAGGTCGGAGATATCACTGTTTTACAGTGGAATTGTCGTAGTCTTATGCCTAAATTGAATATTTTCAAATTTTTAATTTATAACTTCAATTGTGATGGTTTTTCTCTGTCCGAAACTTGGCTTTCTTCGCAAGATGATCTCTCTTTCCACGATTTTAATATTATACGCTTGGACCGTGATGACAGATGCGGAGGGGTGCTATTGAGGATCAATAAGTGCCACTCATTTTTTAGAATTGACCTTCCGCCTATTGGAGGGATTGAAGCTGTTGCTTGTCATGTAAACATCAGAGGCAAAGATCTCTGTATTGTCAGCTTGTATTGGCCTCCGAGAGCTGCGGTTAGCCGCAAGCAACTTGTTGACATGTGCTCACTCCTTCCTGAGCCACGATTGAACTTGGGAGATTTCAACTCTCACGGAACTGCCTGGGGGGAACAGTACGATGACAACCGTTCATCGTTGATATATGACCATTGTAACAGCTTCAATATGACGATTTTGAACACTGGGGAAACAACACGTGTACCTAAACCTCCTGCTAAGCCAAGTGCTCTTGACCTCTCGCTTTGCTCGAATTCACTATCGTTAGATTGCAAGTGGAATGTAATCCAGAATCCCAACGGTAGTGATCACTTGCCAATCAAAATCTCTATCACCAATGGGTTGAATTCTTCTGAATCAATAAACATGGCATATGACCTCACAAGACACATTGATTGGAAAAAATATGCGGACGCGATTGCTCTAGCCATCAATTCCAGAGATGGTTTACCTCCATTGGAGGAGTATAACTTCCTTTCTTGTTTGATCTATGACAGCGCGGTTCGCGCTCAAACGAAACCCATCCCAGGTTCCACTATTCGTCGAAGGCCTCCCAATCTATGGTGGGATAGCCAATGTTCCAAGCTTTATGTAGAAAAATCGAATGCATTTAAAGCTTTTCGGAAACGTGGAACCCCTGAAAATTTTCAAACGTATTTAGCCCTTGAAGATCAATTTAAAAACTTGATCAAAGGGAAAAAACGTGCTTATTGGCGAAATTTCGTGGGAGGTTTGTCACGAGAAACGTCAATGAAAAAATTATGGAAAGTGGCTCGAAACATGAGAAATCGCTCTTCATTCAATGAAATCGAGGAATATTCACATCGATGGATTTTTAATTTTGCACGGAAGGTTTGTCCTGATTCCGCTCCTGTGCAAAAAATTGTTCGAGATATACCACATGATAGGTGCGATCTTGATTCCGAGTTTTCGATGGTAGAATTCTCTCTTGCTCTCCTTTCATGTAACAATTCTGCTCCGGGATCGGATAGAATTAAGTTCAACTTGCTGAAAAACCTCCCTGATGTGGCGAAACATCGCTTGTTGAATTTATTCAATCGGTTTCTGGAGCATAATATTGTTCCAGATGATTGGAGACAAGTACGAGTTATAGCTATTCAAAAACCCGGAAAACCCGCGTCCGACTTCAATTCGTACCGCCCAATAGCAATGCTGTCTTGTATACGGAAATTGTTGGAGAAAATGATCTTGTTTCGCCTTGATCGATGGGTTGAAACGAATGGCTTACTCTCAGATACACAATATGGGTTCCGCAGGGGCAAGGGGACAAATGATTGTCTTGCGTTGCTTTCTTCAGAAATTCAAATGGCTTACGCCGAAAAAAACAAATGGCTCCAGTATTCTTGGACATAAAGGGGGCCTTTGATTCTGTTTCAATAGAGGTTTTGTCAGACAAATTACACTCTCGGGGTCTGCCGCCTCTATTGAATAATATGTTATATAACTTGCTTTGTGAGAAACATTTAAACTTTTCTCACGGAGATTCGGCAGTAAGTCGGTTCTCTTACATGGGCCTCCCCCAGAGCTCATGTTTAAGCCCCCTTTTGTACAACTTCTACGTAAGCGACATTGACAATTGCCTTACACAAAATTGCAGCCTAAGACAACTTGCAGATGATGGAGTGGTGTCTGTCGTAGGATCAAACGAATCCGACCTGCAAGGACCCTTACAAGATACTTTGAACAATTTTTCAACCTGGGCCATTGGGCTAGGGATCGAATTCTCCACGGAGAAAACAGAGATGGTGGTTTTTTCTAGGAAGCATAGACCAGCAAAACCAAAGCTTCAACTCTTGGGTAAACCGATCACTCATGCTATGTCATTCAAGTATCTTGGGGGCTGGTTCGACTCCAAATGTACTTGGGGGCCCATATTAGGTATCTGAGTAAAAAATGTCAACAAAGAATAAACTTTCTCCGTACAATTACCGGCACCTGGTGGGGAGCTCATCCCGAAGATCTTATAATGTTGTATCGAACAACTATTCTCTCAGTGATGGAGTATGGCAGTTTCTGTTTTCAATCAGCTGCCAAAACACACCTCATTAAACTCGAGCGAATTCAGTATCTTTGTCTCCGTATTGCGTTGGGATGTATGCCCTCAACGCATACCATGAGTCTCGAGGTTTTGGCAGGCCTACTCCCACTAAAAGATCGCTTCAATTTATCATCTCTTCGGTTCTTCATCCGGTGTAAGGTCATGAACCCATTGGTGATCGGAAATTTTGAGCAGCTGATCGAGCTAAATTTTCACTCCGGATTCATGAGTTCATATCATGAATTCATCTCCATGCAGGTTGATCCTTCTTCGTATATTCCCAACCGTGTTTGTTTCCCTGACTACATCAATTCCTCTGTGCATTTTGATCTGTCCATGAAGCAAGATATCCATGGATATTCAGATTACCAACGATCGAGGATCGCTCCAACGATCTTCGATGAAAAGTATGGCGGTATCAATTGTGATAATATGTACTTTACTGATGGGTCCACTATAAACGAGTCCACAGGATTTGGAGTGTTCAACGAATTTTTTAGCACCTCGCACAGTCTTCAGAATCCTTGCTCAGTGTATATTGCTGAATTGGCAGCAATACACTGGGCGCTGGACAGCGTCGCCTCACGACCTGTTGAACACTATTACATTGTAACGGATAGTCTTAGCTCTGTCGAAGCTATCCGTTCAGTGAGGCCGGAAAAGCACTCGCCGTACTTCCTTGAGAGAATACGAGAAATTTTGAGTGCTTTATCCAGACGCTGTTATGTCATTACCTTTATCTGGGTCCCTTCACATTGCTCCATTCCGGGTAATGAGAGGGCTGACTCATTAGCAAAGGTAGGTGCAATTGAAGACGATATTTATCAGCGTCAAATCGCCTTCAATGAATTTTATTCTTTAGTCCGCAAAAATACCATCGCTAACTGGCAACGCAAGTGGAATGAAGATGAATTGGGCCGGTGGTTTCACTCTATTTCCCCTAAGGTTAGGCTCAAACCGTGGTTCAAAAGTCTGGAATTGAGTCGGGACTTTATTCGCACCTTCTCCCGACTCATGTCCAATCACTGTTCGTTAGATGCACTACTCTTTCGTTTCAATCTTGCCAGCAGCAATCTCTGCGTTTGTGGCCAAGGTTATCACGACATCGAGCACATTGTTTGGTCGTGCGAGGTGTATCTGGTCGCCAGATCGAATTTAGAAAACTCCCTTCGGGCCCGAGGAAGACAGCCCAATGTGCCGGTGAGAGATGTGTTGGCTCGGTTAGACCTTGATTACATGTCCCATATATATGTTTTCCTTAAAGCTATAGATCTTCGTGTGTGATTGTCCCTACATCCTTATACCTTCCTTTCCTTCCTTTGCGGGTAATTCGTCTCCTTGCTATAAAATAGTAGAATAAGTTGAAATGTAAATACACTATAGATATACGAATAGATTTATGAAATGAGTGTTCATCAACATTGTTACAATTTTCTTATATCCCATCCTTCTCCTAAAAATGTCACCCTCCTAAACTCGAGTACACCGCGAGTAATCGGTTTTCCACCTTACTAACCATAGATGTAAGAAAATTGTTTATATATATATATATAGTTTTAAAATTATATTTAAGAATTCGGCTCCTTTAAACTTAAGTAACTGAGCCTGTAAAAATAAACGAATTAATAAAAAAAATGCGTTCGTTTGTTGCAGGGCTCGAGCCTGTCTTCCTCTTCTTCTTGCTCATCACACACGCGAAGCGTCCAATTTATGACGCGAAAAGAAAAACACACGATACGAATAACGCGAAAAACGATCAGAAAAACCAAACGACGATATCCAAGTTGGATTACCACTGGTGGGGTCCAATCTTAGATCGAAGCGCAGCGAAAGCAAAGTGAAGTGGATTGCTCAACAGTCCGATGCCGAATGAAAGTTTGCCTCAGCGAGATCCACTGTTTATACTCTAGGCAAGTATTCCCCTTCATTCTTCTACTTTTCCTTTGTTCACGGAGTCTTTAAATCCTACGATTTCCCCTCCGTTGGTCGTCGATAAGTTGCTCGTTATTGACAGTTCTGTTCGGGCACGGCTTACAGAGACAAGGCTAGCTACTCCGGATCAGTCATTTTTTAGTGACGTCATCTGAGTCGTTGACGTAAACAATGTGTTCTTATTTTTTATTTTTCGTGCTTTGTAAGTTTGTGCGTTGATAATATAGTTGATTATATTTAACACCATGAACAATTTAATAAAACATTTATCCACAAAGAACATAATTCTCGGTTTTTCGGAAAGCGAAAGGATCTCTTTTTTGGTCCGATAATGTCATTTTCATAATTTATACACCCGCTCACAGCGCATTGAACCATTTTCGATTTTTCATTTCAGGAACATTTACGCGTAAGTCGGAAAACAAAATACAACTGGCGACTGTTTACACTGACAATTCGGATGACGTCATCAAAAAAAATGTTTACTCGCTAAAGAACTAGCCTTGTCTCTGTAAGCCGTGTGTTCGGGAAAGCACACAAATGGACAGAACAAATGTATGGGAAAATGGAAACGCTTATAGTTTTCATGAATTTTAACCCTTTACACACCAGGGAATTGTGATGTATAGAATATCAATCAAATCTTAGTGAACTTCCGATTCGTTTGGTATGTAAATCGCCAAAATCCGTTCGCGACAAAAATAGTTATTAACGTTAACTTTATTTCATAAAAACGTGACCTGTTTTCTGATTTGGCACCCTTAATGAAAGACGTAGTTCTACGTCAAAAAACACATGAGATTGGTGATTGGCCGACACAGTACCTATTTAATGCAATGAAATACTTATCAAAGATAAAAAAGTAAACGGTCGAAGTCACCTTCGTTTAGTTTTTCCAATATGATCTTTTTCGTTTATCGTACAAAAAAGACACACAAAAAAGGAAATCGCATAGAAACAGGATTGACTGTACTTTAAACGGTTGACGTTCGTAATGGATTTTAGATCTTCGAGGTGTGATTGGAACATGTTTTGAATATATTTCATAACGGACCGGATAAACAAATGATTCCAGATATGTAAAGAATTTAACTCTTTTTCTATAAATAACATTCCTCTTTCGTGTTTATTTTCTACACAGCTTGAGCTTGTATAAAACGGTAGCTAATGATAACACTACTCATTAGGGGCATTAATCTGAACCTCATAATCAAAATTAACCGTTACGACTTCATCCAGGCGGATTGTGACCTCGTTGGAATGGTTGGATCTAGAACGAATCCGCTAGGCAGGTCTGGTGAGGAACGATGAAACAGCGTCACGTATTCGCAGGGAGAGAGCAAATTATTTATAAGCCCGTAAAAATTATCACAAATGTTTACGCCGGGTTTTTTTCCTGTACACATATAAATACATTGTGGGGATGTATGGAAGCTAACCTCACCATGGATAAGGTCATCCTGGATGAGGCTTGCTGGAAATGATAAATCACTTCGCACAGTGACGCACACACACAGTTGAACCCATTCCCATGCACTGCCATGTTTTGGGTTGAAGTCTACGTAGATTTGCCCCGAATCATGGAAGCACCATAAACTATATTACAAACGCTACACGAAGGCTCGTGGGGTTTGTGTAATATGGGGCTAACTTACATGCTGCCTCCCTAGAAAAGGGGGAAAAGGCACAGAAACGAGGGTCACTCTCACAGAGATATGCATGACATTTGTTTTATTGCCCCTCGTAATTTGTTTCATAAGTAAGATATATGAGAGGGTGATAAAAATCAACAAATTTCGGGTGGTGTGGCTCACGCGTTTAAGTGTGTATTTATATATATATATATATATATATATATATGTGTGTGGAGGATTGCGGCTTTGGGAATGGTATTGAAAAAGTGGCAAGACGAATGGATTTTGCCGGACAATGAGGTGTTGTTCGTCAGCGGATGAAAAGGGATAGATGGAATCGTGCGAAAATGATATAAATTCAAATGAACCATAATACGGCTGTAAATAAGTTTGATGTAATTTGTATGAATACATTTAGCTGGAACATGATTGAACAAAACGATCAGCTACCATACCAACACCATTTGTTACGTGTTGCTTGGTTTAGGAAGAAAACATTGGTTCAGTTAGTTCCTTGTGATCCATTTGCCATCACTTGACGTAGCGCGTCATCAAATCCGGTCATATTTCATTGACTTTCTGAACCGGAGGTAAGGCAAATTTGTGCTTTAATATATTAACAAATCATTCCACCCAGTCAGCTCTCTGTTTAGAAAACAACGGGAAGATGACCGTAGAATCATCATCGGTTCAGGATTTACTGAAAGTTATGATTTACCATCATCCTACCGGTCTGGAAAACATGCCTTTGGCTGTCTGGCACTGTGGTACATATTTGTACATGTTCATGGCCCAGCTTCAGACCAAAGCAGCCGATGGGAAGGGGAAGCTGGGACCGGACGAGAGTCTGTTTACTCTAAGATGAGTCAGGGCTGCTTCCGTTCTGTGAGCGCAAAATATTTTCACATGGGGTGCAATGAACACTTTGTTATCACTCGCTGCCTACATCTAGCATGACATTTGTTTGCTCGGACATGTTTCCGACTGAAGCTCGCTCGAACGAAATGCATGATAGACACCTGGATGCATTAGCTTCATACGATGGTAAGCTTATTTAACCATATTTTAAAAATATTGTATGTATTCAATTTATTGTTTGGATAGGTCCAGATGGATATACTTTTCCATGTTGTATCCATCAGTTCCGGCAGCCATTCTAGAAACATTGTCATCGCCACTCATTTCGAAAATGAAAACTATAATTGTTATTGCGAATGCACCAGTAATTCACAATAAAGAAAGTCCAGCCCTAGGGACGTTAACTGTCTGACACAGTGACCGGCGTTGGACCCAGACAACAAGAAACTATGCATAGAGCATCGGCACAAATCTTCTAAATCCCAGCGACAGTCTTCCTTCCTACGAAAATCATAAATGCTGTTTATTTCTTCATCATGATCCCCTCCATTGCCTCCCAGTCCGCCTGGAAGCTTGTCGCAAATGTTTGCCCGAAGAAACAATGGATAATGGGAAATTTATTCTAATATGATTAGTAGGATAATATTTTCTCCCATCAGTGGACTCATCTAGAAGAACGGAACGCCCTCACCGAGAGAAGGAAAGATCGAAGCAGAAAGAGAAAATTTAATTTTGGCCAGATGAATGTAAACGGCAGAACACTTTCGGTTATTCGTTGACGGTGAGCTGTTGATTGGTTCCGATAAAATAAATTCCGATTATTAACCAACAACAAAAATGTGTGACAATGTGTTAATCAGTTTGGTTGGTAGGGGCTGCTCGGTTCTGTGCTTGAATGCAATATGGTACTTTTGACGTAGGATCACGTCTTTCGGGAACATATTGGGGTACAAATTGAAAATCGAAAATCGAGCTCATCGCGAAAATTGTCCAATTTCAAACGCTTATTGCGTAGTCATTTCATGATGGATTGATGAAATTATTGCGTCAATCGATTTCGGCACTCCATAACAAATTTTTATATTGAATAAAATAATATATATCATTAAACTAACTATCAAACAATTGAAAAATTTCAACCCCTATCCTAACGGAAATACCTACTTCTAACTGGTCGAAATTGACGACACATGCGGCGGTTCCCTAACAGAGACTTCTAAACCAAGCTGCTTGGGGGAAATCAGCATTGCAAATACATGAAAGTAGGGGGAGCTTTTGCTCTCGCCGAAATGTGTTCCCTAACACCGACATCAAAACCAAACTGCCTTATGGAAATCGGAATTTCAAATACATGAAAGTCGGGGGCATTTTTATATTGCAGATAAGGAGAGTGATACGATAAATACTAGCAAATAAAATTTAAATTTTGAACTATAATGTTGGTTGCTTCGTGAAAATCCATATCAATGTCCGATCGTGCATTGTGAAAAATTTAACACAAGTGTAAGTGTAAAATTGTATACGATAGCCGTTGACCCTTCCCCGCACAACATCGAGTCTCACTCGTGGTGTACTTGCATAACATAGGGAACCAGAACAGAGCAGAGTATTGAAATCAATTGATTTGTGACGTATTAAATAATACGGGAAGGGGATAAAAATGACTTGATATATGAAACGATTTATCGTTTGGTTTAAGCTGTCTGTTATGTTGTGTTCATTTTCACCCAAGGAAAGTTTAACGGCGAGAAAAATTGGAAAAGAGAAGAAATAGTGATTTCCCATATGCTCTACATATAGTATTAGGTGTTGTTAGTCCAATTAAAATTCGCATTGGGTTGAATAAACAATTCCCATTTCAAATATATTTTCGCTATATTAAAGTAACATGTTTTTACTGATGAGAAAAATGGATAATTGTGTTCGGTATTAATAATTATCTTATATTACATTGGTGAAATTTTTTTCTTTATTTCATCCATACATATCACAAGAGGCATCTCGTCTAGGATCACAGAGGGCTCGTCATCATATCTCGTTCCACTTCGGTATCCTTTATCTGATACGCATCATCCAACGACTGTTAATCATCCTTCTGTCATCATCACCCGTTAAACGCTGGTGGAATGAACAAACAGTACCAAAAAACCAAACAAAACGGCCCTTTTTAGGTCCACCAAATTATTATCGAAGAGTTTAACGATGTAATTCTTCAAACATATCCAAAATCAACAGATAACCTAACGGAATCCTACGTCAATTATGCGGTCGTGTCTCGGACACAACCCTCCTGTCACTTTTTATCGCCTTTAAATACTACATTGTCTGAAAAGTTTCAACAAATGGCTCCACTATGAAATGGGCCATACAAGTACCGCAGATGCACCTCGCTGTGGAAGGCCTAAAGAGCCTACGAATCCAGAAATCGTAAAATGGGCGCGACTCGTTTTGAACGATCGTAAGGGTAAGTTACGCCGTAGGCATTTCAATAGAACGAGCTGGATACGTTCTGCACGACATTTTGAACATGAAAAAGACGGGTGGGTAATGTCGGGGACATAACCGGAGTGACGTAGGACTATACAAAGGGGACAGCTTTTGTTAAATATATATTTTAAATATTATGTTTTATTTTCTTCTCCTGCGTGAATACCTACCTATCTACCTGAAAAATGGATTAGTTTACTGTTTACTCTTTATGAACATGTTGATGGTTCTGAAAAGAACCTTTGGTGTTGTGTTTTTGTTATCACTCGATATTCCCATCTTGTTCGGTTAAACCTTCCTGTTTAGCTATTGCGTTTGCCACTCGCCAAAGCTTTCACAGTTGAAAAATTTCTTCCCATCCAGCTTGTGACATGTTGTTCAGTAAATTACATTTAATGCGACGTGCCGGAGAAACACTTTGCCACTCACTGAAACTAATTGTTGCCTTGATGAGCGCCGAACCGAAGCTGCTCTGTTCGGGTTTTCTGATTGTCGTGAGCAGCTTTGCAAGCCTGCTTGGGTTGGTTTGTTGATGTGTTGTGATGCGAACCGATGTGGTGTACGGTTTGAATGAGAATGATCGTTACGGCAGCGGAGCGGGGATTTTTAAGCTGACTGGCTGGCTCGAGAATTACGCATGTGTGAGACTGCGACCAATGTTTCGTTAATTTCTTTCTTTTTCCTTTCCAATCGTGCTTCATTCTATTTCGCTGCTGCTCTGGTTGCCCGTTTTGGTCGGTACGATTTGAGGAGCACAAAATGGACCAATCAAAAATGGGCACATAGTGCATTTTGACAATGCTTGATATTTCACAATTATTCAATTATTTATCTCAAGAAAAATGAAATGTTATTCGTTATGATAGATGCGTAGATATATTTCCTATCAATTGATGCAAAAACCTTTGCGATCTATTGAGGAATGCTCGAGTTATAAGCGTTCCAAATCTTGCATTTTTTCCTACTTGTTCAGTGCCTAGATTTCCATTTCACCCCCTATATCTTCCGGTTAGACGTAGTCCTACGTCAAAAGCTATCCGCGCGATTGGTACCGCGTTTGCTAACCGTCGACCTAAAACAGCGGCGCGTTGATGATTCAACAGCCGGTTTGGCGTTGTTGAAGCGTAATCGAGTGGACTTCTTTCGAAGTTTTGTGACAATGGATGAAACGAGGAACCATTACCACTCTCCTGAGTCCAACAGGAAGTCTTCACAGTGGCTAACAAGCATATTTCATACAGAAAAGGAATCGAAATGTTGGAAACTTGCTATACCAAGTGTATTGCCCTCTATACCAAGTGGGGCACATCGGATTTCCATTATCTACAGTTAGTTGTTTCATCATATGCCCACGATTTTGGTTTAGTCTTATCATTGCCCTAGATTAATGAAGGAAGGATGTGAAAACTACTAACTGCTACATGCCTAATTATTTTCTAGCTTTTAGTACATTAAACCGTTTAACTTAAAAAGTTTTTTTTTTACTTTTTTTTTATTATATATCAAGACGATGTCTTACAGTAATGGTACCAAATCAGAAAACAGATCAAATTTTTTGTCGTGAATTAGTTTTAGCTCTAATTACTATTTTAGCTCTGAACGGATTTGAATGGCTTACATTCAAATCGAATCGAAAATACTTGAAAACAAATTCTGTACATTATACAGTACCGTTCCCTATCCCATCTTCTTTTTGGATGGCACTAACGTTCCCAGTGGAACTGTTGCCTTCTCATCGTAGTATTACTTGCGTCATATTTATTAGTAGTACAAGTTAGGTTTTCTATCGTACGCACACTTCGGTGTGTACAGATCTTTTCCACGTCAGTACTACCTGACGACAAGTTTTGCTTTTTGCTAACGTTGTGATACCATAATAGTTATGGCTTCCGTGCGTGCTCGTGAGAATACATTTAAAAACGATTTCACTAATTTTCCAAAGAGACCACCATTTGAAGAAATTCAACCGTTTGTGCACAAGACTCTCGGATTGAGAGTTGAGCATGTTTTTAGACTACGAATAAACCACGCACAAAACTGTGCGCAAGTGAAGTGTTGCAATCTGCTCAAAATGTCGTCGAGCAGCATCATGAAAAACATGAACTTGAGGTTAACAAGGCAAAGATCAATGTGCGTCTCTTTATGGATGACGGAGGCATTGAAGTAAAGATCCATGACCTTTCCGAAAATGTTCGGTACGAAGAAATCGCTGCATTTTTAAAGCCTTTTGAGGACCTAATCACAATTAAGGAGGTGATCTGGGGTGAAAATTTCGCATTCAAGGGAATTTCGTCAGGCGTGAAAGTCGCAAAAATGATTCTTCGGCACCACATCTAATCTTTTGTTACGATTCAAGGTGAGCAAACATTGATCTTCTATCGAAATCAACCTCAAACGTGCCGTCATTGTACAAATCTATCCCACCCTGGTTTTACTTGTGTGGAGAATAACGGGTGTTAAATAAAAAATGAGAATTTTTTCAATCACATATAATTTTTTTAATTTTTTTCCATCGATTTCAGTATTTTTTATTAATAACATAATGTATTTTCTTCAAAAAAATGTCAGTGAATGTTTGAGTAAGGGTTGTGGTCTGCTGTTCGACGCAACTTTGTCGCGATGCTCTCACAAGAACGTTGTACGGCACTTACGTCCATTTTCCGGATACAATTCCGGATTCTTGTAGTCAGTTGCTTCGCGTCCTTGGCCCTCCAATTGTTTTTATACACTAGGGCACTGAGTGAGCCAAAGAAATTCTCTATTGGGCGGCACTGGGGCAAGTTTGTTGGGTTACGATCTTTCGGCACGAACGGCGTAATGGAAAGACGCCTTGTCCGGCCAGAAGACGTACTTCTCATCCGCGTGATGCTCGTTCAGGAACGGCAGCAGGATTTTATCGAGGCACTCTTCTCGATAGGTTTGATGGTTGATTGCCAGACCGCTCGGCTTAAACCAAGGCTTTGAAATGCCCAGGTCGAAAATGGCGATGTACAACATAACCTTTTTTTTCAAATTTGTGCTTGCACTTGTATTTCACTTCAGGCGGTGTGGATGACTTGTCGCTGGAGTAGTAATTATCATTTCCTGGAATATGCGTTTTGGACAGCGGAAAATAGCTTTCGTCGTCCAGAACGAAAGACGTCCCGCGGTATTTTTTGGTCATCCACCGACACTGTGATTTAACCGTCTCAATCTGCACCTCCGTGTATTCCGGCGACCTCGTCTTCTTCCTGCAGACGATTCCTTCCATCTTGAGGGTCCGATGGATCAATACGTGGGAGCAGCCATATTCCGACCGGCGTCACGCAGGCTGGTTGCGTCCTTGTTGTCAAACAGCTTCTTCAACGATGTCTTCCTCTGCTTCTTCATTATCGTCACCGGACGACCACTTCCGACCTTCCGCTCTACGTTCAGTGAACTCAGGATACGATATACCGTACTGACAGGTACATTTTCTTCCTTAAAATGTGCCACCGTGAACTTTTTTCTTTGTTGGAAATGCGTTTCGTAGAACCGTACAACGTTCTTGTGAGAGCATCGCGACAAAGTTGCGTCGAACAGCAGACCACGGCCCTTACTCAAACATTCACTGACATTTTTTTGAAGAAAATACATTATGTTATTTAAAAAAAATACTGAAATCGATGAAAAAAACATTTTTTTTTATATGTGATTTAAAAAATTCTCATTTTTTATTTAACACCCGTTAAAAGGCTCTTAGGAAAAAATGTTGACCTCAACAATCGTTTGAAGCAAGCGGCGCATTCCTCCAACACACAACCAAACAACGGACCATCCACGAGTTTTGCCGATGTAGCACTTACACTGCTGCCAATTGATCACTTCGTTGGGAACAAACAATGCCTCTGATTCTCACTCCTCTGTCGAACCTGTTCATTCCGTCACCCCAAGTAGTAACCAAACCCAAGAGCTAACACAGAACATTTCCATCGGCAACTCAACAGACGAGCGATCTTCTCAGCTAGAGAAAGACGAAGATGGTAGAGCCGGTAAAGAATAAAATAATGCGTTTGATTTTACAATGCAACAGGTTCACTTCCTCATATTTGATGCTGGACACTTTGCAATGGTTATCTGTGAAGCAAAGAATTGTTTATTTAACTATGGTGTTAATTTTTAAAGTAGTTAACGGTTTGCTGCCTCGATATTTGTGTGATCGAGTTGAAAGAGGAAGTGACTTTCATAGATATAATAGTGCAACAACACTAGCGGAATTTAAGAGAAACTGTATTTCACACGTTAAGGCTGTGTTTTCCTAACAGCCGAAAGTTTTTTTTCCAATTTTTTTATGACAAATATTTTTTGACTGACAACGTTTTATACGAACGGATATCTTAATGTGAACAGTTTTCTTGATTATTTTTTTTTGTTTTTTAATATTTTCAACCTGACGAAGTTTTTTTTAAACGGATTATATTGTTTATACAATTTTAAACAATTTTTGATTTATGTTATATTCTTTGTTTTCAATTTGTATTCGTCTCTATTATGTTTATCATGATTTTGGTGATGATGGACTAATTTTATTTTTTGTTGGTTTTGTTTTGTATTAGTTGAAAATAAAATAAAAGTAGTCTACAAAAGTTTGAACGCCGCGCGTGTTTCACAGATATAAAGGATATAAAGTAAAAGTTTTTTTAAGAGCCGGTCTAGAAATTTTTCGTAAATGAAAATTTCTCGACTTCTCTGGATGAGGATATTTATTGTCAATCCAAAACAAGGCTGGCGGTTGGACTTGTGCTTTGGTGGACCAATTGACTGCAAGAGTCTGGTCGGGACCGTATCGGCTCTGTGGCGGACACGACTGGGTATCGGCTTGGGTTGTTTTTGACATTGCAATACTATATACGAATTTATATCTGTAAATAAAATCAGTTCGTTTTCTTTTGTTAAACGGGTTTCAATGCTGAGAAAAATATATTATCTTTTAGATAACTCGTCTTGCTCAAACATCCGTACGGGAAGAAGGCGGGACCATCATCATCATCATCACCAAACAAGCTTCCTTTTATTTACTCCGAGTAGACCGCGGGTAATCGGCCCCCAACACTCTTACTAGCTACAGTATTGGTTTTATCAACATGAATGCTATATCTAATGCGAACAAAACTCAATCCTTGTGCACAGTTATTCGTTTAATGGATTTTGAAATCATACTTTTACAAGAAGTCGAAATATCTCATCTGTCCATACCAGGTTTCAACGTGATCACAAACGTAGATAGTTCCAAGAGAGGCACTGCCATAGCTCTTAAATCTCACATTCCATTTTCAAATGTTCAGCCTAGTATAGACAGTCGAATTATCTCCTTAATTGTTGCTAACTCCGTAACAATCTGCAATGTATATGTAAATTCAGGCACTTAAAATGCATCCTCTCGTGAGTTCCTCTTCAGACACCCTCTCCCCAATTACCTCCGGAATTCTCCGACTCATTTGATACTTGGTGGGAATTTCAAATACGTCGTATCCACCAAAGATGCGACCGCGTCCAGTAACTACAGTCAAGCTCTCAGACATCTGATAGTTAGCCTACAGCTTTGCGATTGTTGGGATCATCCTCATAGGAACCATATTGCGTTCAGTTTTGTTCGTTACAATTGTGCTTCTCGTATGGATCGAATTTATTCCTTCCTCTGCCTTGATTTCGCACCTTCGCACGTCGTAACACCTTTTTTCTGATCATAAAGCGTACAAAATAAGATGCTGTTTTCCACATCTTGGTAAACCACATAGTCGTGGATTCGACCTCATATCCTGACTATCGAAAACACAAATCCTCAAAGAATAGCAGAAGTGAACAAAATTAAAGCACAGATGCTGCGGCTTCAAAGTAACGTTTCGAAAACCTTCGAACGAATTAATGATCAATATATATCAGGTGGAAAATTTTCATCTTTTCAACTAGGGGATCGTCTCAAACGTCGAAATAATGCAGCTATTAAGACAATTAGACAAGGGAGCAATAACTTGACAAATCCTCACGAAATGGAGAGGCACGTTGGTCAATATTTTCAGGAACTATACTCAGCCGTAATTACTACTCAAGAGTTTTTTTTGACGTGGGACTACGTCTAACCGCAATATATGGAGGGTAAAATGAAAACCTAAACACAGAACATGCAGGAAAAAATGAAAGATTTCGAATGCTTATAGCTCGAACATTTCGTACTGGATAGGAGAGATGTTTGCATCACTTGATAGGGAATATTTCTACGCATCTATCGCAACTAACAAAATGTTGTTTTTCATTAGATAAACAATTGAATAACTGTAAAATATTAGGCGTTATCTAAACGCCCTAACTGCATCGTTTTGATTGGCCCGATTTACGGTTTCCCTAACACAGCCATCAAAACCAAGCAGCCTTGGGGAAATCGGCATTGCAAATACATGAAAGTAGGGGGACTTTTGTTCTCATCGAAAAATGTTCCCTAACACAGACTTTAAAACCAAGCAGCGAAATCGGCATTGCAAACACACGAAAGAGCCTAGAGGCGAGTGAACTGAAAAGTTTAAACCCTCTTAAAGCCAAAAAGAAGAAGAAGAACACACGAAAGTAGGGGGACTTTTGTTCCCACCGAAATGTGTTCCCTAATAGAGATTTCTAAACCAAAGTGCCTGGAGAAATCGGTATTTCAAATTCATGCAAGTCGGGGATATTTTTGTTCCGACTGGAATGTGTTTCCCTAACACAGACTTCAAATCCATGGAGCGTGGGGAAATCGGCATTGCGAATTCATACAAATCGGGGGTATTTTTGTTCCGATTGAAATGTGTTTCCCTAACACAGATTTCAAAACCGAGGTTTCTGGGGAAATCGGCTCTGCAAATAAATGCAAACTGCGAGTACTTTTGTCCTCGCTTGCCTTTGTGCAGAGTGGAATATGTCTGTCCTAACATGATCTTCTAAACTTAGGAACCTGGGAAAATCGTGCAGCCACTAGAAGCGAATGAACTACCCAGTTTCAAGCAAATTCGAGATTCGAGAAGTATGTACACTTTTGGGATGTAAACTTCAGAGGGAAATGTAAAATAAAATAATCGTTTGATAATTTTTTTTTGTCTTTATTGGAAAGATTTTCAGCCTTAGGCTGGTTCATCAAACGTTTGATAATTCTTCCTTACATATATTTTGTTCTAGTCATCATACCAAACGTAAAAGGTCCGTCATTAAATTTACTTGTAACGAAAAACAGTCAATCACAATAAATGAATTGACTTTACACGGCATTTGTTCATTTTTTTCACTCACAGAGCAAATATATTGAACTCAATTGAATTTGGAAACTGTTTCATTCAATCAAGAATTTAATCAATACAAACGAATGATTGCTAAGCTAAGGTAGTTCCACGTGAACCTTGCGGTTATATCATAGATATAACCCACTCATTTTTTTGCCATCAAATATTGCACATCGAGAATATCTTCTGGGTGTGACGGACTCCCAAAAGAATTCCTTTGACATAATCCATCGTCAACTCAACCTCATAATTAATGAAGCTCTCAATGGTAACATAAGGAAAAAAAATTATAGATGGCATTATTGTCTTTTGCAAGAAAAAAGGTGATGATGATACAATCAATGGATACAGACCCATATCTCTGCTAAATTTTGATTGTGAAATTCCTGTGCGTATTTTAAAGCCAAGAGTGGAAATGGTTATAAAATAGGACAATATTTTAAACTGAAATCAGAAATGCTCAAATTCCAAGCGAAATATATTTGAAGTTGTATGCTCTTTAAGAGACAGGATCGCGGAAATAAACGTCAGGGAAATATCTAGAAGACTTATCTCTTTTGATTTGGATCATGCTTTTGACCGTGTAAACGTGAATTATCTATTGTCTGTTATGCGGAGTATGCCACCCTGGTATTGTATCGCGTATCCAAAAGGTTATGGGCCTGATCACGAACGTCACTTCACGGTGAAAACGAAGTGAATTGTATACAACCTTATTACGGCTGTCACCGTGTGTGTAGAATCCAGAAGAGTTCATCCGTCGTGACAACTTTGATGAACTAGGTGTTATTATGAACACCACGACACTGTCATGTCACGGAGAAAAACAGATATATTTGTCACTTTTGTTTTAGATGGTGAAAGCTAGTCACGCGGAATGGAATAAGTTTAATTTCGTATTTATTTAGCTTTTTTGCTAACATTTTGGATCTTGTCTTGTCTGGTTTAAGAAACAAAAGATAAACAAACAGCAATTTACCCGCCTGGTGGCACTTTTGGAACGAAATTCTGACGTATCCAGAGGACGTAAATTTGTTTATTTGGATTCGGTAAATGCGCTATGGGATGTAATTAAGGATTAAAAATGTAGTTCCCGTAGGCCCATTGAAACATGGCGGAGGTCTACTTCCGATTGTCTTGAATGAACAGAATTTTTTTGTTCCTATTTTTAGGATTAGACTAAAAGAGAGTTGCAACACCATAAAATGGCAATGGAGGCCACTGACCCAAACACGATCATGATTGATTATGTATAATATTGATTTGTTGATATTTTGAATATAAAATAATAACTGTAAAGTTTTCCCACCATTGCAGAGTTAGTTTTTTGTAATTCAAACATTCACAATTGGCGGACCAGACCAGAATCAGGACGATACGCATAACTTTTTACGCTATAGATATTTTCAACGGTACTGTTTTGAAGACATACTTTGAAGGAAAGAATACTAAAAAAGTGATAATAAGTTTCAAGCAAGGAAAACATTAGTCTATCATTGCAAAGCATTTACAAGATACTGTTTTTCAATTCTTCTCTAGTTCTTTTTCCATAATTTAGATATCCGTCTAAAGAAAATCTGAATCACTTTCGCTCTTGTCAAATTCCTTGAAACCCATCAGATGTTTTCTATGAGGATTATGCTTCTGACCGACGCTGCTGACCAGTTTCTGTTTAAATAGTTAAATCAAAGCTCATGTCCCGTATATCAAATTACACAAGAATGGGAAGGATACGAAGATTAAATTTCAGAATCCCATATGGGAGTAGCTCAGTTAGTTTATACCGATCGTGAGGTGGATAAAGTCGGGTTTGTTCTGATATATAGAAGATATTATTATTTATTAAAATTGTAGAAACGGTTCATAAAAAAATGATTCTAAATATTTCTCACTATTCAGACGAGTAAGACAAAGTTGAGTACAAGAGTATGCGAGATTTCGATTATTAAACATAATAGTCATGCTTTATCTCTAGCGTAAAATTACATTCCCATATGTTCAACAACTACATTATTCCCGAGCAACCAAGTAATCCTTCTTATCTTTGAGCCAGCATTTGAGTCAGAAAACTAATCATCAAGGTATAATAGCAAACTTGTTTTAAAATATACGATTAATTAAATGGAGTATTATCTCATACGCTGTATTAATTTTACCTACATAACGTTCAAACTTAAAAAATTATGCAACCGACACAACGTTCAAACACCCGACATTATGCAACCAACATGTCTCTTATAAACGAGAATGAACACTTTCACTTCACGGAGTTCATTTTTACACGCAACTGTCCGTGACAATGATGATAGACACAAAAAGATTGAGTGAAGTGTAAGTGACGTGAAAGCGTACGTGGCAGTGATGTTCGTGATCAGGCCCTATAAGAAGGTTCAAGGTAATGGCATGCCCGGTTCAAATGTATTTCAGCATTTGCTGTTCACTGCTATAATACAACCACTTTTCATATCCACAAAGCAGTTGAAAACCCGTCCACAGAGCCGCCCACTGAACAAATGTGTGACAATCCGTACAACGTAATTACCATACAGCAGTAAAAGGATATCAGGAACATTCACATTTAATCCTTCGGCAAATTTGAACCATTCTGAATCATATCAACCCGTATGCATACTTAGCAAAGAGACTTCCAGCCGGCACAAACCGTCCCAAAAAGGGAAAGCCACCGAAGCAATTTAATACTTTTCACAAACGGACATGACCACTCAGTGGCGACGAGGACTGCGATGACGACGCCGACGGTACTGAAAGAAACCTCTCCCCGTAGGATTGCATCTTTCCAAAGCAAGAACGAGGCAGATGCAGGGCGCACGGATCGAAAGTCATCCCATATGACCGAGCCATAGAGGGTGGGGCTGGTGCAGTGTTGTTGGGTGGTAAGTTTTTTCTTTTCTATAATTTCCAACCGTGTACATGGATGGGATGGGTTTGTGGAGGGTGCTCGTCGGTGCAATGGCGAGTGAGTGCTTATGCTAATCAGCATCGAGGATAGAGAATATTGCAAGAGGCTCGTCCTGTTGCATGCTCACCGCTCAGGAAATGAAAGAACCGACGGTCCGACGACGAACTGACAGACGAAGCGATGGACGGAGCAGACGGAGTCGGTTTGAGATAAATTTATAAATACAAAACGAGCTCCAATTTGAATGTAGAATGAAATTGAAATGAATACATATGATAAGGAGGGCGGCGAGGTGAAAGTGGCCAGCACGGCAACTAAATGAATAGATGCTGCGAAGTTGGAAGCATAGCACGGAGATGATATGACATGGAAGTTTCCGGCAGACCAAAGGTTAATGACTGGTAAAATATTGTAATTGGGTCATTTGAAGAAACGTGTGAATAGTTGCGCTCACGGGTATGTCCTGTTGTGACGACTATATCTCGCAATTTGCTTAAGACATCGGATATTCGAAATATACCCAGATAACAATTAAGCTGGTGAATGGTCCACCCTGGCTTAGCCACCTGGTTGATCGTATTAGTTTCAACTACAGATTGTTGATAGCACCCCGATAATTGAAGCAGCGTTTTTTTACCCTGTTGGGTGTGAACCACTGCATCCATTATTTTGAACTATTGTAGTATACCCCTTTTTTATACTACACTTCAAGCTTACCTACTACTCATTGAAGAAGGAGTAGACTGAAAGCTATAGCGAGATAGGTGCCAATCAGGAAAAATCTGTTTGAGTAAATTTATAATCCTGATCGGCGACGCAGACCAAATATCCTTGGGTTCCAGAATAGCCATACAAGCAGCGCTTCTTCTTAAGGAGATATCCTAGTGTAGAGGCACGTATTTTTGACGTTTTTTGCGAGCTCTGAATAAATAAAACAAAGAATATTTTCACCATCCATTATTTCATTGTTTGTTTATTTATATTTCAGCAGGTGATGAGAGGGTTTCAAAAAAAAGTTATTCCATGGTATACACAGGGAAGATACCGTATCGTTTGAACCTCGGACGAGTCGAAAATATTTTCGACAAAATGGCAGCCGCTTGAAAAAATAAATTGCTTTTTGCACTTTCTTATGACAACTTCACTTTTTTAAATACAATGATGGGCGCAAATAAAATCACCCCCATGTGAAATGAAAGTGTTTCAAAATAAAAATGCCGAAAAGATTCACCATTTCTTAGTGGCTGCCAAATTGAATTTTGCAAAATCATGGAATACGTAGTTTTATAATTAGTAGTAGAATTAGTAGAATTAAAGGTATGTTCCAAATTTCAGATCAATCAGTGATGAGGAACTGGCCAGTTTTCATAAATAATTGTGTTCTACTAGTCAAGCCCTACTATTTGGCTAAGAATGATTGCTAACATACAAAAATTCGAAGTTTCGGAAATTCCTAAAAATTCGATGTTCCACAAATTTCGTCAAAAACAGTTTTATCGTCTTGGGCTTATTTTTTAAATTTTCCACATGACTTCTATTTTATATGAAAAAAATAGAAAAAAAAACCCAAAAACCCAAAAACCTTTATATTGCCCAAAAACCTTTATATGACTGATTTGTTTGCATTTGCTTGATAAATTCTCGAGTAATGCAGAAATTTGTGTTTCATTGGTATGGCAACCCCCCTTTAGGGAGGGAGGAAAAATATCTATCCACCTTAAAAACACTTATTGCACCCTAAGACCTTCACATGCCAAATTTGATTTAGTTTGCTTGACTAATTCTCCAGTAATGCAGAAATTTGTGTTTCATTTGTATGGTAGTCCTCTCTTAGAGAGGGGGGAGGGGTCTCAAACTAACATGAAAAAAACCTTCCCCGACCCCAAAAACCCATACATCCAATTTTCATGTCGATCGGTTCAGTAGTCTCGGAGTCCATAAGAATCAGACAGACAGACAGACCGACATATATATATATATATATATATATATATATATATATATATATATATATATATATATATATATATATATATATATATATATATATATATATATATATATATATATATATATATATATAATATATATACAGTCAACTCTCCCTAACTCGATTGATTTTCGCGTACATGTTTTTGTGCGTTATTACCTCAGATTTCAATTGCCCTTGAAAGTGAAGACGGAGTGTTCGTGTCATCAAACAATTTCTTTTCAAGTATGGAAAACCACGAGAAACCTTTCAAGCGAACAATCAAAGCGCTAACCATTGCGCAAAGTTTGAGCATCATCGAGCAGGTCGAAAAATATGGACGGAAGGGGTCTGAAGCTGCAAATAATTTCAGTATTGCACAAAGTGCGGTATCAACACTACTCAAACTAAAGTAAAAATTGTATCTAGACCAAAAGCATATAAGGTTGGTCAGAATCGAGAAGCTGGAGCGGTCAATGAATTTTTGTCTTGTCAAGCTAGACAGAATAATTTACCCCTTTTCTATTCTTCGGGATATGGCTTGAGAATTTGTCCAGAAACTGGGAATTCCTAACTTCAAAGCACAACCAACATGGACGGGAGTGACATTCCGCTGGCATAATTAATGCGTCGTGAGCTTGCTGATGTCGACGGTACAATACCGTTCGATTGCTCAATGTCTTTTAATAATTAGTGCAAAAAGGACCAAAACGTGATTTGCTGTGATCTGATGCCAGATACCGATATACTGGAAAGTGTTGAAAAACCTGAGAAAAACGCTGAAGATAGTAGTTCTATTGAGATGTTAATTCGAACGTTTAATCAAACCTGAAGAATATGTCCGGAATATTGAAATCAACTGAAAATGTTCCTGTGAAACTATTCGAACATTTCTTTGTGATTGAACAGTTCCTGCGTGATCGTTTCAATTCAGTTTGAGTAACATACTTAATCAATATTTTCTTTGTTAACCTAGTGCCTCATGCAAGTCGGACTCGATTATATACAAACTCAATGATATACAAACTTGATTATATATGATTCGATTATGTAAAATTTAGGACTCGATTGTATACAGTTTGAAAAAAAAAGTTTTTTTTTATAATTCAAATATGAATAATTTCAAGAAAAAAAAATTAACCTTTCAGCATTAAGGTGAAATTTAAGTGGCTTTTATAAGTACAGTGGGTTAAAAATCGCGATTTTTGAAGATTTTGATTGAATCTTCATCAGGAATTGTTTATATCGATATTGCAGCGAAATTAAGAGAGATAGAAATTGGGCGTCAAAGAACAAATTGTAGAGAGGTTAGAAAGCTTTAATTTAATTGATAGAAACAATCAAGTTTAGTATGAATTTTTGGGATAACATTAATAATTACAAATAAAAAAAAAACTTTTAAATTTTCCACTTCAAAAATGTTATTTTAATCCACTAATTTAGATGTTCCACTACTATATCCTGCACTAAATTTTCTCATCTTTCAAATGAAAGCAACAGAATCGGATTACGTAGCGTACTTTTCAATGTAGAGTCAGTTTGAACCAACAGAATCCGAAACGAAGAAAAAGTTCTATAAGTCTGTCATCGTTGAAATTCTAACATATGCGTAGAAGGATTTTTTTCGTGAAATATAACCGTCTATCACCTCCTGAAAGATTCTGGAAAAAATATTTTTTTTATATGAGAAAGGTGTTTTTTCACTTTAAGGGAATGAATCAAAAATTCAAATTCATACCATAATTGGGACACTTACCCTAATATATGACAATTTGACACATAAAAAAAAATTAGGAAAAAATGTTCTGTATCTCGATACCTCCCTAACTCGATGGTCCCTTTGGATATCGAGTTAGGGAGAGTTGACTGTATATATCTTATATATATAAAAAAATGAGTGGGTTATATCTATGATATAACCGCAAGGTTCACGTGGAACTACCTTAGCTTAGCAATCATTCGTTTGTATTGATTAAATTCTTGATTGAATGAAACAGTTTCCAAATTCAATTGAGTTCAATATATTTGCTCTGTGAGTGAAAAAAATGAACAAATGCCGTGTAAAGTCAATTCATTTATTGTGATTGATTGTTCTTCGTTACAAGTAAATTTAATGACGGACCTTTTACGTTTGGTATGATGACTAGAACAAAATATATGTACGGAAGAATTATCAAACGTTTGATGAACCAGCCTAAGGCTGAAAATCTTTCCAATAAAGACAAAAAAAATTATCAAACGATTATTTTATTTTACATTTCCCTCTGAAGTTTACATCCCAAAAGTGTACATACTTCTCGAATCTCGAATTTGCTTGAAACTGGGTAGTTCATTCGCTTCTAGTGGCTGCACGATTTTCCCAGGTTCCTAAGTTTAGAAGATCATGTTAGGACAGACATATTCCACTCTGCACAAAGGCAAGCGAGGACAAAAGTACTCGCAGTTTGCATTTATTTGCAGAGCCGATTTCCCCAGAAACCTCGGTTTTGAAGTCTGTGTTAGGGAAACACATTTCAATCGGAACAAAAATACCCCCGATTTGTATGAATTCGCAATGCCGATTTCCCCACGCTTCATGGATTTGAAGTCTGTGTTAGGGAAACATATTCCAGTCGGAACAAAAATACCCCCGACTTGCATGAATTTGAAATACCGATTTCTCCAGGCACCTTGGTTTAGAAATCTCTATTAGGGAACACATTTCGGTGAGAACAAAAGTTCCCCCTACTTTCGTGTGTTCTTCTTCTTCTTTTTGGGGGGGTTTAAACTTTTCAGTTCACTCGCCTCTAGGCTCTTTCGTGTGTTTGCAATGCCGATTTCGCTGCTTGGTTTTAAAGTGTTAGGGAATATTTTTCGATGAGAACAAAAGTCCCCCTACTTTCATGTATTTGCAATGCCGAATTCCCCAAGGCTGCTTGGTTTTGATGGCTGTGTTAAGGAAACCGTAAATCGGGCCAATCAAAACGATGCAGTTAGGGCGTTTAGATAACGCCTAATATTTTACAGTTATTCAATTGTTTATCTAATGAAAAACAACATTTTGTTAGTTGCGATAGATGCGTAGAAATATTCCCTATCAAGTGATGCAAACATCTCTCCTATCCAGTACGAAATGTTCGAGCTATAAGCATTCGAAATCTTTCATTTTTTCCTGCATGTTCTGTGTTTAGGTTTTCATTTTACCCTCCATATATTCCGGTTAGACGTAGTCCCACGTCGAAAAGCTCGTGTCACGGTGTTTGTTACCGAACTCCTCCGAAACGGCTCGACCGATTTTGATGAAATTATACTCAAAATACTTGGTAGGTATGAGAATAGGTTGTAAACTATATATGGTACCGGTAGGATACCGATAGGGTGGCTCTAAGGGGAATAGGGTGGCTCTATGCAGAAAAAAAGATCTGGATATTTTTTTTCAAAAATTTGACTTCATACCATACATATAACCTTTAATTTTGACCCCAATTCCCTATTTTTAATTGCGATTTTATTATTTTTGTGTCAAAAATATTCTAATAATTTAACCGTTGTTCGTTTTTTCAACAGAACGAATTCATTTAAGTTGTTCAATGACTGATGGCGTAACGCCCGCTTTATTGAACATCCATCTACAAATACACAAGTAACATCAATTCATCTAAAGCAGGGAGCATCTCCGACGAGCTGGAAGCCTTTTTGAATGGGCACAATGAGTTATCGAAATTCTTCAAATCACATTTGCTCGGATTACAAAATGACAATCACGCTATTGCCATCAACCCTGATAAAACATCAGCTGGAGAGCACGTGTGTAGATCCAAAGCACAAGCGCTGCTGGAATCATGTTGGCACGGTGACACGAGAAATTTAATGCGAAGAAAGAACAATAATCTGGAATTCATCGTTGACACACACCGTTCATACGACCCTCGCTATGTTCTTCTTCAATGGCACTAACGTTCTCAAGGTTGGCCTTCTCAACGTGGTACTACTTGCGTCATTTTTATTAGTAAATAGTTGAGATTTCTATGACGAACAATACGCCATGAATGTATTCTGGAGTGGCAAGCTCTAGAATACGCGTGACTACAGTGCAAGTCAGAAGGGTTTCTTTAATGAAAAATATCTTGCATAAACATTAGACCAACGAGACCCCGTCACAGATACTTAATTCATTATGAACATCATTTCTCATTTTGATTTAATATTTATGAACATGCGACGAAACAAACAGAGGGCGCGCTCGAAGGATTTTTATGTTTATCATATGGTGATTTGATATGATCAAGAAACGCCAATTCAAGATATCGTAAGCTGTGCCAACAACTTATGGTCGACATATACGCGAAGGTAGAGAGTGAACGACTGCAATTCTTACTACACAATCAACAAAAGCGGTGCGAGGAATAATACATTCACTTGCGAGACACTATCATGAGCAACGCCGACACAGCTTTAGTTATAGCCAGGCCAAAGCGCAATGCATTGTCATGACATTGCGCGTGTGTTCAAACACAAAATGAAGTTCGATCGTATTCGTCCCCACATATTGTTGGTTGTATTCTGTTGAATGGAAAAAGCGCAATTTTGCATTCTGTTCAAGCTCAAGTCCACCCGAGTTGACATTGGTCTCCATGTTCCATTTCTATGAAGCAAAAAAAAAATGGTTTTTCGGGTGGAATAAACACGCAAAATTTAGCATTTAAACACATTCAAAACAAATTTAGCATCCAAACGAAATCGAATAATAATTTTCATTCAAATTTCAACAATTTAGAATTATTTCCGGAATTATGACTTATTTTGACCATTGTTTCGCGACAAGGCGAACGAATTTAAGAGTGTAAAAGTCGATTTCGATAGAATCGTAAAATCCGATCACTCATATGCAACTATGAATATTGAATTCTACAAATCGGTGAAGAGTAATAAAAAAATCCATGAATAAAGGAAGCAATATGGCTGTGTTTCAAACTTAGATTACCGATGTGAATACTCCTCGATTGAATGACAACGATAAAATAACGCGATTCCAAACAGGCCGATTAATCAGCTCCATTGAAGATAGCTGGCGTATCACTGTTTTCCAATTTATGAACGAGAGCAAGCTGTTATAAACTAAGCCATGTTGAAAATCACATGCACGTATTTTCTAACAAGGAGACAGCAATAAATATTGATTTTCTATATTTCATTTTTTCTACTTTACGACAAACTTATATTAATTTTTTTCAGTTGACGTTTAACTTTTAAGAGATCAAACATGTCAGTTACGTTAATGAAATACACCAAGAAACATCATATAACCTTTCGTTCAAATCATTTAATTCGTTTTTTTTATCGGTCACATTCGATTTATTTTAAAGATCGTTAAAATATTCAAACACACTTACAATACATTAGTGTGTTTTATTCAACACCCAAAATATTCACTAGAAATAATTTATTTGGCAGAACAACGTTTGCCTGGTCAGCTTATATATATATATATATATATATATATATATATATATATATATATATATATATATATATATTTATCAATTGTGGGTCAGCTAGTTTGTTAATAAAAACAAATTCTGTTTCAAATGCTGGACATTTTCGGATATCTTATATTGTCAGTCTCCTCCCTCCCAAAAATGGTATGTTCGACCATTACACTCACCATCTTCTCCACCCATGAAAAACCAGAGAACACTCCGCTCCTGCCTACTGGACGATTCCTACACTCTCTAGTAATGATGCTTCTCCCGCTTCTGATAATAAAGCATTCATTTTTGGGTATAAGTTATCTCAGAAGTTCAATAAGTGCGCACTTTTGCCCCCACTATGAGGCAAAGGTGCGCATTTGTTTTTGACGTGGGACTACGTCTAACCGGAGTATATGGGGGGTAAAATGAAAACCTAAACACAGAACATGCAGGAAAAAATGAAAGATTCCGAATGCTTATAACTCGAACATTTCTTACTGGATCGGGAAGATGTTTGCATCAATTGATAGGGAATATTTCTACGCTTCTATTGCAATTAATAAAATGTTGTTTTTCATTAGATAAACAATTGAATTACTGTAAAATGTTAAGCGTTATCTAAACGCCCTAACTGCCTCGTTTTGATTGGTCCGATTTACGGATTCCCCAACACAGCCATCAAAACTAAGCAGCCTTGGGGAAATCTGCATTCCAAATACATGAAAGTATGGGGACTTTTGTTCTTACCAATATGTGTTCCCTAACACAGACTTCAAAACCAAGCAGCGTTTGAGGAATCGCATTGCAAATACATGAAAGTCGGGGGTATTTTTTTCAGACTGTAATGTGTTTCCCTAACACAGACTTCAAATCCATGGAGCGTGGGGAAATTGGCATTGCAAACACATGTAAGTCGGGGGCATTTTTGATCCGGCTGAAATGTGTTTCCCCAACACATTGAATTCGGAAATTATTTCATTCAATCAAAAATTTAATCAATACAAACAAATGATTGCTAAGCCAAAGTAGTCCCACGTCAACCTTGCGGTTATATCATAGATATAACCCACCCATATTTTTTTGTATTAAAATATGTATTTGTCCAATCACAAACACAATTCGAGAAATGCTTGTACTACGTTTCGAAGGTAATATATAGTTACAATTTGGTTAGCAATCGGCATTTTATTTGCTTTTATTTCAAGAGTTATTGGACGACACTAGTCTATACAGATTATTCAAAATTTCCGATCTAAAAATAAGAAAAATCAAAAATAAAATACTCAGGATAATCGAGTCTTAAAATTCCGCATAATCGAATCCCGGATAATCGAGTCCGACCTGTATTATGTTATAATTTATGTAATGTTGAAAATAAATAATTTTTTTTCAAATATTCGGTATCCGGCCGGATAGCAAATATTGGCCGGATACCGGATAGTTACGGAATATCCCTTTCATCTCTAATATATATTATTCTCTTAAATTTTATAGTTTGTTATGGAGTGCGCTAATCGATTGACGCAAAAAGCTCATGAATCCATCATGAAATGATTCACAATGCGATCGATTTTCGTTTTCCATTTTTCCCCCAATATGTTCCCGAAAGACGTAATCCTACGTCAAAAAATTGTTCGGCAGCACTGCACTTAGAAATACGCGAAAAGTTCAAATCCAATCAGTCAGCAGTAGTTTATTTTCGTATATCGTTCCAGCTAATAATCAGCTTTATTTTTCTTCCAACTAACGATCACGCAAAACGTATCCTCCTCCCGGCCTAACATCGGTGGGCGGGGAATGTAACCCAAGTCTGCATAAATAATATTTTGATGATTCCGCCGAAAATAAACGTGTAATTTGGCTAAAGTTCACCAGTGGGCAACACAAGCAACTCAACACGCTATCTCTATGATGTTTATAATTCATGGAGGGTTGGAGAATGAGAGCATAAATGAATACCTCACACGAGAGCACCTCTATGCAAAGGGTGAGTGATGCGACAAGACAGCAATCCATGCAACATCGCTTCGGCTGTCACGTGGTCTAATGCTTTCGTAGAGAGAGAGAGCGAGAAGTGCGTGAGCTCACGACGCTCACTCGCCTACCAAATGGGGTTGCATTTTTTGTACGTCAAATATGCAATGCATCCTCTTCGCATATCGCCCTTCGGATCCAGGACACATGCACTTCGGGAGCCTTATCGTGAGGGAATATCCTGCTCCTCTCAGAGACCACAGCCGAAGCAGAGGAGAGCGAGGAAAACAGAGAGCGAAATCGGCGACTCGACATTCTCGCGGGAAAAGCCGATCCAATCCGAACGGTGCGAGCCTTCGCGTGTGTGCACTGCGATCCTTTTGTTATTGAAAAACTGGTCCACCGATCGGATCGTGGCACATCCCGTCGCTGCAGAGGCGAAAGGAAAATTCAGTATTTTCCGTGCGAGCGATACGTAAGCATCTCGTCGCTGCCGTCGTCTATTTTTCGTAGGATTTTCAGCAGTCTGCCTTCTTTTTCACGTGTGAAGGAACTTTCATTTGCGGGAAGTGGGACTTGGGATTGTGCATCGCTGATTTTCCAAGGAGCCCATTATTCGACAAAAATTGACCCATTGTGTTGAACATAAACAAAGAACTGACGCAAAGGGAAGGATTCGGATCGATTTTCCCATAAATTGTGCCCCACTGTGTACAAGGCGAAGTAGTGGGGACCCAAGTGAGATAAATTGTCATTGCCGAGATTTTCCGTGTTTTTGTTTTTGTTCGCAATCCGGAGACGCCTGATCGGGCAGATTCGGGTCGGATTGGCGGTAAGACAAGGACGAACACTGTGGGGAAAAAAGGCTACGCTCGGTAAATCGAAGAGAGCATGTGTATTTACCAAAATCCTGTGAAGATGATTAATAGTTACGACGGTGGCATAGTCAGCTGTCTGGATTCCGGTTCGTCATTTTGGCAATGAAAGATGCCCTGTGGTTTGGCCTCTTTTTGAGTGTGTTTTTTTAGGAATTTAGGAACACGGTTGTGGAAAATCGGAAACAGTCGAACGTAGGAGTGCGGGATTAACAACACAAAATAAAGGTTTTCGAATACGGTATAAAAAACCAACCGGGGTGAGTGATAAGGTCGCGTTCCGTGCAAATCTTCCGCTTAGTTGTGTTGAGTTTCGATGCTTTTTTCATACACCGGAATCGAATTTGCAAGCGAGAGGACCTACTCTATCCGTGCAGCACGTGTCCATGTTTTGGGGATTTGTGTACCGCCCCGACGCCCAATACCAAACGAGTGGAAAATCTGAACCTTTCGTGAAAAAGATGCGAGCATGAACGAGAAAGGATACAACAAAAGAGCTGCACGAAGTGTACCGAAAAAGAATTAAACAAAAAAAAATAAACAGCAAATTGTGAGCTTTAGTGCTTATACGAGTCGAGTGGTGGTGAACGTGGAACGCAAACCGAATTCCCTGCTCGAAGGTAGCATCTGTATGCCGGTCCAGGTCGGGCAGAGCTGTGTGCATGTCTATTTCAGTGGTAAATATTTATAACTAGACCTATTCGTTTGAGCCCACAAAATAGTTGGCAGCGCATTCTAACCAAACAAGCTGCATCGTGTGTACCCAATCCTGGGGTAGTCGCTCTTTCAGGCGCTCGTTCAGACAGTGTAACAGCGAAATACATACAAAAAAAAATAGATATAACCTCTCCGCATAAAAAGTGACACAGATTTCAACTAGTTTCGCCGTGCTAAATGTGCGTTCGTATGCACGAATGTATATGTGGAAGTAAGTGTGCCAAAAAATAAAGAAATAACGAAGCAGATAAAAAATACGTTGAGAAGAAAAGGATACTTGAATTGAATTCGTTGAATAAAAGATCCATCCTCCGAAGTGAGCCAAAGGAAGAAGTCAGTGAATATACATATATAAATATAGCGTCGTGAGTGTGGTTGTGTGTGCTTGTGTGCTTCTCGCTTGCAACCAGTGCTGCATAACTCACAGGAGCGATGCGGTATATGCTTTCGGGATCTCGCTTAGCCAGAGTAGAGCAAGGATTGCTTAAAGAGGATTAACATTTTATTGAATAGAAACAAAAGCTCTTTTCTGCTGAATCCCATTTGAGGACCAAGATCCGGCGAAGCTGTTGAAACGTTTTTCCCCAACCGCCCACAACGATTCATTCGCAAGGAGCAGCAAGGAACGGCGCCGAAGTAAGCATCAGAATAAGCTGTATTTTTTTTTCTATTTATCTCAAAATCGGACTTGGGACAATGTCGTGGAAATTGGACATTTCAATGCGGGACGAATCCCGTTTTTTTTTCTCCTCCGACTGTTGTCGGCTAGGTCGGCAGACTGGTGTTCGAAATTCTGCTTCGGTTTCGCTTCCAATAATCGGCACTTTGGGTGCCGGGTCTTTTTTCTTTATTTCCGGAGAAATGTACCATAGTCACACAAGTGGCGGAATGTGCGAATGTTGGGTACATGATGTTATTTTTTTTCCTATTTTGCTATGAAATGTGTTCATTGGAGTGTAGAAATGAAAATTTATTGGAAAACGATCTCCACTCCAATCCGAGAAGGGGATATGGCAGAATCTTAACATGTCAGGCACTTTTTATGTGCTCAGTTGGCTCAAATCGAAATCATTCTCTTCTGTGTTGTTTATAGAACTTTTTATTGTCTTGCTAGGCCAACAAATAAAACCCGAATTGAATGTGAGTATGTGTGAAAAAACAAAAAAAAAAATAAAACAAAACAATTTCTTTGATTAGTGTGAATTGTGGATGAAATGAGAGACTTTTCCAAAATGTGGTTGTGTTACTCATAAGTCATACTTGTTAATATAATTTTATAAGATAATGAGATCGAGATATTTGTGTCCATGATTGAATTGGTCCCGGCTCGGATTATGAATTGAATCGTTTGTTCGAGAGACCCTATAAACGCCACTTTTATCAAAATTTACTTTTTGGCAGTTTTCGAGTCCTTGAGGATATCTACACTCTGTCCAACTTGTAATATACTTCGTTGTAACATAAACAGTTAGATTTTCAACAAGATTTTTGCACACATTGTTGAATGCTTGGAATAAGTATATTTAACGTCAATTTCGTTCAAAAGAGTCGTTTGTTTATTTATCGGGATTGGATATGATAATTTCAACTGTCCAGTTTTTATAACACCATTTCAAAATTAATAAGTGTTATCAATGCAATATTCAAAACAACCGGCAGATTTACATGTCAATAATTGGCAACCTTGCCATTTCGGTTAAAAACCTGGGAAATTTTTGATGTGGGACTACGTCTAACCGGAATATATGGAGGGTAAAATGAAAACCTAAACACAGAACATGCAAGAAAAAATGAAAGATTTCGAATGCTTCGTACTGGATAGGAGAGATGTTTGC
Source organism: Toxorhynchites rutilus septentrionalis (assembly GCF_029784135.1). Lineage (NCBI taxonomy): Eukaryota > Metazoa > Arthropoda > Insecta > Diptera > Culicidae > Toxorhynchites > Toxorhynchites rutilus. The sequence continues at coordinate 47,464,123 of NC_073744.1, forward strand.
ATCACTTGATAGGGAATATTTCTACGCATCTATCGCAACTAACAAAATGTTGTTTTTCATTAGATAAACAATTGAATAACTGTAAAATATTAGGCGTTATCTAAACGCCCTAACTGCATCGTTTTGATTGGCCCGATTTACGGTTTCCCTAACACAGCCATCAAAACCAAGCAGCCTAGGGGAAATCGGCATTGCAAATTCATACAAATCGGGGGTATTTTTGTTCCGATTGAAATGTGTTTCCCTAACACAGACTTCAAAACCGAGGTTTCTGGGGAAATCGGCTTTGCAAACTGCGAGTACTTTTGTCCTCGCTTGCCTTTGTGCAGAGTGGAATATGTCTGTCCTAACATGATCTTCTAAACTTAGGAACCTGGGAAAATCGTGCAGACACTAGAAGCGAATGAACTTCCCAGTTTCAAGCAAATTCGAGATTCGAGAAGTATGTACACTTTTGGGATGTAAACTTCAGAGGGAAATGTAAAATAAAATAATCGTTTGATAATTTTTTTTTTGTTTTTATTGGAAAGATTTTCAGCCTTAGGCTGGTTCATCAAACGTTTGATAATTCTTCCGTACATATATTTTGTTCTAGTCATCATACCAAACGTAAAAGGTCCGTCATTAAATTTACTTGTAACGAAGAACAATCAATCACAATAAACGAATTGACTTTACACGGCATTTGTTCATTTTTTTCACTCACAGAGCAAATATATTGAACTCAATTGAATTTGGAAACTGTTTCATTCAATCAAGAATTTAATCAATACAAACGAATGATTGCTAAGCTAAGGTAGTTCCACGTGAACCTTGCGGTTATATCATAGATATAACCCACTATTTTTTTTTTTTTTTTCTGTATTATAGTGACTTTCAACGCTTCTGGCTGGTTCGTCACTTTTACCTTCCATTTTGGAAGAATGTCGGGAGTGAGAATTGAACTCGTGATCTTGAGCGTGAGAAGTATGGATGTTACCTCCACGCCAGATCGGCTCCACCTGGGAAATTCGTTTTAGCATATTATTTCCAAATTCTGCAGAACGGATTGTTCGATATTTTCCCATGTCTCCGGAATTGCGGGCTTAAGCTCCTCAACTGTGGTGTACTGCTTTCTCTCAGCGTAGATTCTGCATACTAGGATCTTTCGAAAATTTTCAACAGGATTCAAGTCTGGAGGGCGAGCCGGCCAGTCCGATAAGTCATGTTTTTGGTCCTTAATCCATTGTTTAGTTTCCTTGCTGGTATGAATAGCGTCATTGTCTTTCTGGAATGTACGAGAGAGGATTCCAGAACATGTATGTAATCCTTGAAATTCGTTTTGAAGGATTTGAAAGCTATCTCTAGTTTTTCGACTGCATCGAATCCCGCCTATCCCAAGCCTCTACCAAAGTTCCTGGCTGAAAAATATTGTTCTTCCACCCGTAAATCACGCCAGGAATCCGTTGGAACCATCAGGACCATCCAAATTGAACTTTTTTTCGTCACTGAAGATCACCCAGCAAAGTTAAAAGTAAAAAAAAGGCCGTCTCACATTGAAGACTCACTTTTCGTTATCGTTTTTTTTCTTTATTTATTATATTTATAGCTAAGAGTTTAGAAAAAAAACTGTTTTTTGCTACCTATGCAGCGATCTTGCTTTATCAGTTGGCTAACACAGCCTTCTTATTTCAATTATACAAATTATGCCTTAATCTTCTCTTGAATAATTTTATATTCAAATTTTTCATTTCTAATGGTAAAGCACTATACATTATAACACCTTGATAGAACAAATTTTTAGAAGCAAAAGTTGTTCTCGGACCAGGAATGTACATAAGATCTTGTTGTCTAGTATTAGGGGAAAGTAGGTAAAGACGGACACCCTAAGGTGTTATCTCAATTTTTAGACATATATCGCAGTTGTTGTACAAATTGAAACTTCAGGTCCTTTTCTATCATAATTACCGTTGATTCTAGTAAATTTATTCCAACATTGATGTATTCTGGGTCATGCAATGCATCGAAATACTATTTCTTCACATGGTCAGGAAAGACGGACATCTGGAATGGGTAAGACGGACACTAAGGTGGGAAAGATGGACACTTACGGAAAAGTTGTAGTTTTTGTACGTATTTTAGTGTTTTCAGCATTGGGGAGTGTTCTTGAATTACGCTACGATTCGAAAGGCTACTCATGTTGTTCGTGGACAGTTTCATCCTTGGAAGGAACGACAGAAGAGGTTAAATACATACACTCCATGCAAAAATTTCTGGATTTTTGCGGGCCATTGTCCTCGCAAAGGAAGGAAAAGGATCTGAAATAGCCAGCAACCTGTCCACGCATATTTTAAATGACCTCCTAGGAAGACGATAATTCATTTGTAAAGTTTAATGATACACTTAAAAATATTTCAAAACGAAAGTTTATTTATAAAGCATTAAAAACAATTCATCGATGGTTTAAGTTCATTTGAGTATTTAAATCAATTCAATTTTCAATGGGAATAAAAAAACAAGAAAAAAAGAAGAATCAAGAGCAGTTCTGACAAATAGTTGCAGTAGAAGTAAAGAATTCAGCGTGGAACCATGAAAGGCATTGTAAGCATATTGTCCAACCTGTCCCGAAATCTGAATCAGAAAACTGGCTTCCGCATTTCTCGCATAGATTATCAGATGAGGTGTCCCCTTTGCCCTTATTTTACTTTTCTTCAAAGTGTCATCGTGTTGAGCAGACGTTATGTCAGCTGCCTTTTCTGCTTGGCGTTTTCTCTTCTTGACTCTCGGGGTGACCATTTTCGGTAACGGAAGTAAGATCGATGGAGATATTTCAAACACCGGGTTATTGACCGTTGAGATGCTGTCCGGTTCTACGAAATCAGCCATGGCCGGGGCAAAGTCATCATCGGAAAAAATATTGCGATCAAATGGTCAAATTCCTGTTTTTTCGAAGCCGCCTTGATGAATGCAGGTTTCATGAGCTCGGCAACGTCATATTGGCTGACGACTTTACCTGGATTCTGTTGTAGGAAACGCTCTACTTCCTGTGCGTAGTACGTCTTGAAAGGTGCCATAAAGGATACATCAAGCGGTTGAAGTTTGTTGCTAGTGTGAGATGGTAAAACTAGAACCTTAACAAAGTTAGCTCTAGCTTTCTCGGTAAAAGCTAGATTCTTCGTGTGCGACGAGTGGCCATCAATTATGAGCAAAGCAGGACTGTCTTCAGAAGGTTTTACATGCTCCAAAAAGTGATCGAACCACTCATTGAATATTTCGACCGTCATGTAACCCGATGCATTACAGGCAAATTTGCTTCCACGTGATGCCCCTTTCTTCAAAGCTTCGTGCATCCGCATGCGAAGAAAAATGAAGAACGACGGAAGGTGCTGTCCGGTTGCGGACTGCCGTAGCTGTTTCTCCGCGTTCCGCAGATGTAATACCACCAACCTGATTTTTTGTCCTTTCAATGCCGCTACCTTAGACTTCTTCGGAGGAACCTGTAAGAAAGTATGAATAAAAAATTAAACTGATTTTTAAACTAACTACAATGCCAAAACAAATACTAACGGTACAAACACTAGTCTCATCGGCGTTCAAAACACGATCTGGCGTCAATTTGGGATTTTTCAGCGCTTCTTCCAGCAAATCGTAAAACGCAGATACTGCTGGCTTATTGAAGCCTTTGGCTCGGGCGGCAGAGGTAGCTTCAGGTTTATGGAACGACAATTTGGGATTTCGTTTCAGAAAATTGCTTAGCCAAGCCTTTCCAGCCATCTTGGTAGACTTGTTGAACGGGTGTGGCAATCCATTTTTTCGGCCAGATCAAAAGCAAGCTTTCGAACATTAGTCATCGTTATTCCATAGAACCTCTTTTCCAAATCCAACAGATGTTGTACCAGCTCCTCTTCTTGTTGAGAATTGAATACGGAATCAAGAGGTCCTAGCCGAGTTGATACAGTTGGACTTGTGAGGTGGCGAATCAGTGTGGATCTTGGGATTGCGTAACTTCTTGCTGCTGTCTTCACCGGTGATCCACTTTTTACAGCCTTAATGGCTTGTTCCAACTGCTGAGCGGTCCATGACTGCCGGTTACTCTTGCGCTTGTAACTTGTAGGCATCTTTATAGTAAAACCAAAAAATTTTGTTAAATACCCTAGGAAAATACTAGTGTCCAACTTTCCTTACCTTAATGTGTCCGTCTTGCCCGAACTGGCAGCTTTGAAGCGTTGAAAAACCTCTGATTTATCACAGGATAGTTAATGATGGACTAAATAAACACTTACCCGTTGGAGGAACACGTTAAAAACAAAAAATCACGAACTTTTCGCTATTTTCTACGGAGTAAAAATTACATCGAATGGTGCACCCGCGAAGATACTTTTTGTTTTGTTTACAAGCTTGACAGTTCGCTCGCTGGAAATCAACAGTGTGTATCGAAAGTATTGATACACTTTATTGAAAGTATTTGCATAACTAAAATATTTCAAAAAATTTTAGTTAATGAAATATTAAAAGTGTTCATCTTACCCGCAGTGTCCTTCTTTACCTACTTTCCCCTATGCGAATGTTAACAGACAGTGTTGAGAAAAATCGTCTTCGCTAAGCTCGAATGCATAGATTTTCGGGCTAGGTTGCATCGAAAACCTATATACTCCAAACGAAAATCAAAATGACAGATCCAGACAACCAGTGAATATGAGCAAATGAACTTTTGTTCTTCAATATGTTTTGAAGATAGTTTTTTCACCCAGTGTCATTTTAATATTGATAATTCGAGACGTCAGAATTGAATCTCATTTTAGCTAAATAAATATCAGCTGTTGTTTACTTTTAATCTGAGGCTGCTGCGTGCGGATGGTTTTTATTTAGTTCAAACTTTTATTGTATTGCTGCTTGCAATACAATAAATACAGCGTTTAGGGATGGTTCGCGGTTTTTTGCTTGTCTCTATCCAAATGTTTTATGAGCCCGTGCTGCTTTGCAGCTGCCGGATGCCGTGTTTGGAAAATTCACTGCCAGAACGAATATCATTTCGAATGTGAAGAATATCCATTTGTTGCTTTTGATATTTGAAGTATAAATAACAGCAAAGTTATGAACCCCACTCAATGCCGCATTCATTCATTATAGCAAATTTGTTCTTGCATCAGCGATATTAACCAAATGAACTCGTTTGTTTTGTCATCAATATAATGAGGGAAGTGTGTTTCAAGCTAAAAAAAAGTCATTTACACTGAAATAAAATCATGTTCGTTACTCGTGAATATTTGTTGATATTCTAAGACACTGTTAACAGAATCTACTTTTTTCAAGGGTATCGAACTAATACTCAAATCTATTGAAGCGGTACTATTTATAAGCATATAGCAAGATTTTTTTTAAATATTCAGCTTTAACCTGTTTGTAGTTAACCATTGTAACAGTAGGTTCATATCAAATTGCATAATTCCTTCCAATTCTTCAATTGTATTGGCCTCATAAACAAGACATGAGTCGTCTGCATACAACTGTAAGCGACCTTTTAGAGGCAGATTATGATGTCGTTAACAAAAATTAGAAAAAGTAATGGGTCCAAAATTGAACCTTGCGGGACGCCTGATTTGATTAATCTGGATGAACTATAACAATTATTAGTGAAAAAGTACTGTGGCCTCTGGTCTAGATAATTCTTTGTCAAATTTAATGCGGATCCTGTAAATCCAATCATTCGAAGTTTTTGCAGTAGTATTGAATGGGATATACAATCAAATGCTTTACTCAGGTCCAGAAATAGACATGTGACTTTTGAACCTTTATCTCTTGCGCTATAAACATATATATATATATATATATATATATATATATATATATATATATATATATATATATATATATATATATATATATATATATATATATATATATATATATATATATATATATATATATATATATATATATATATATATATACAAAATCCATTTTGGTTTGCATTTATAATGTTATTCTCGAGTAGAAATATTTTCATTTGTCTTTCTATAATACTCTCAAAAACTTTTGATGTCGCGGGTAGGATAGATATTGGTGTAAAACATGTTTACGGAGTACAATCGCCTGATTTAAATAGAGGAATGATTTTAGCAACTTTTAACGAATTAGGATAAATACTACTTCCAAGCATTTGGTTTACTAAGTTTGTCAATGCTGTTGTCACAAAATCTCTCGTGCGGTGGAGAAATTTCACTGATAAACCATCTTTTCCAACTGCTGCAGTACGGTTGAGGTTTATGATGGTTTGTGCAACGTCTGATTATCGATTATTGTTGTCATTATGAAATATTCATTAAAATTTTCAGCTATACGGTATGCCGAGTCAATTTTAATACCATTTTCAATTAATGTTATTTCCTTATTTTGAATTTTACTTGTTTTGTTGAATACGACTTCATTTATAACAGACCATAACTTTTTGGGATCTCCTTTACAACGATCAAACTTAGAATCATAATATCTAATTTTAGCATTTTTCGTTTTGTTTCTTATATTGTTTCTAAGCCTTATATGTTGACTCTTCAATGGAGCATTAGTGAGATCGATTTTGAGCTATTTTAATAACTTATTCTTCTTCTTTATACTTTCAAAGAGCTCCCTACTTATGGTAGGTTGCAAATGTGTCTTAGCTTCTGATAATTGATAAGTATGCTTGTTACTATTTATTTTATTGCTACAAAGGTTCTCAAAATCTTCACAGGAATTCACAAGTTCTAATTGCCTTTTAAACTCATGAAATTTTTATATTTTACGATTCGTTTATTCACTGACTTTCTTTGATTTGTAATTTTGCTTTCAATAGAACAGATAATTGTGTTATGATCAGATATGTGATTTTCTGTTTCATTGATAATTATTGATATTTTAAAATTAGAAAGATTCGTAATAATATGGTCTATGATTGTTCAGACTGTATTTAATATTCTAGTAGCACAACTACAGGTCAGCTTGTTCAATATTTCATATCCTTGAGCACTTATGTGACATTTATAATCCATAACAACAGTATTTTTATGATCCAATAAATTAGTGTTCAAATCTCCTAACACAACCATTCTACAGTATTTACTTAATGTATCTTCGAACTTTTGCACGAAACCATTCACATTACTTCCAGGGTTATAAACACCAAAAATTTTAATGTTTTGTTCCAGTAGTTCAACTATTAGAAAGTTATTGACATCATGTACCATTTCGAATATCTTCCTATGTTTTAACGTAGATAGCACAAAAATAGAAACTCCACCGCCTCGGTCGGATCTACACGAATGGTATACATCGTAGTTTATTATATTGTAAATTTCATTGAGATAAAGCCACGTTTCACTCAACACTACTACATGGATGTACTTCAAGTTATCGATCATCTGGACTAGATCATACAGCTTACACTACCCGATTGGAGAGCTGAACCAAGATCGATTCAATTTGTTTAAAATTTCGTGTTGTTAAACGGGAGATGGCAAGAATATCACGAGAGAACAGCTCTACCTCAAGAATCTCGCTAATTTTACACACAATTGCACAAAGATCTTCATCAATAGTTTTTATAACGTTCGATATAAGCATGTTGTTCGAGAGTTGTTCTTGCTGGATATGATTCAAGTCCCGGTCCATGGAAAATAACTGCGATGCGATCTGTGCGTGATTTGCCTTTAGAGGTGTCATTTCGATATCCAACAGTTTTAATCCTTCCGTCGTTGCGGAAAGACTTTCTTTAAAACTCTCGAACTCAGAATTTATGAAACTATGAGACCGTTTAACTTCCTCCACATCACTACCAAGTTTTTTCTGCTCGTCTTTCATACCAATGATACTTCCCTGGATCTCATCTTTGGAAGACTGGATTTCACGTTTTAACAGTTTGTGTAATTCTGCTAGCGTCATATCGGTACTCACATTAATTATACTTGCTTGTAACGCTCGTTTCGCTGGATTTTCTGATGCGGCCTGGTTGTTCCTATTGACACCCTCCGTAGGGCTAATTTCCAATTTTTTTTTGAACTGATTTCTAGTAGAACTCGACATAGAACACTTCAGTAATATTGTGCATATTAACAATAGGTAAAGAATTGTATTCCCTATGAGAGCTCAACTGAAAAATCTTCTCTTATATATATATATATATATATATATATATATATATATATATATATATATATATATATATATATATATATATATATATATATATATATATATATATATATATATATATATATATATATATATATATATATATATATATATATATATATATATATATATAAGAGAAGATTTTTCAGTTGAGCTCTCGAACAGTCAAGACGTCTTTGCTTTAGCTCTCATAGGGAATACAATTAATATGCACTTATACACAATATACAGGGTTTTCCATTTCGGGCTTCCGAAAGTATACAGCCCTGCGCTGACAACCGTTTGACATAGCTGTCAACCAAAGCGTCATATCGTTAGTTGAATGTCTGGCATTGTAATATGGATCGTTTTAGCATCGCACAACGTGTTAATTTTGTTAAATTATACGATAAAAATGATGATTTTTTTTCCAGCATTACGGACGGATTTTGGTCGTCATGGACGGCCTACAGAGCACACAATCGCTAATGTAGTGCGTAAATTCGAACAAACTGGATCCGTAGCGGATATTGTGAAACCTGTGCATCATCGTAATGTGCGTTCGGCCGAAAATATTGCTGCTGTTGCTGCCAGTGTGGAGGATGACCCGAACTTTTCGATTCCACGGCGTGCTCAGCAATTGGGCTTGTCAAACACATCATTGTGGCGAATTTTGCATTTGGACTTGCACCTACATCCATATAAAGTCCAACTGGTACAAAAATTAGAGCGTGGTGACCATGGAATGCGTCGGGCATACGTCGATTGGGTGAACAAACAACAGCAGCAAAATGCTGTATTTTCGCATCAAATTTTCTTCAGCGATGAGGCACATTTCGAGCTCGGTGGCTATGTGAACACCCAAAATTTCCGAATATGGGGCTCAGAAAATTCACACGTGATTGTTGAGAGGCCATTGCATCCGCCAAAAGTCACTGTTTGATGCGCATTATGGTCTGGAGGAGTCATCGGGCCGTATTTCTTTGAAAATGAGGACGGCGAGACGGTAACTGTGAATGGTGAGCGCTATGGCCGTATGTTAACCGATTTTTTTTGCCACAAATTGAAGATATGGATACGGATGACATGTGGTTTCAGCAGGACGGCGCCACGTGCCACACAACACGACCGAACATGGCCATATTGCGAACGAAATTTGAGAGACGCATAATTTCGCGTTTTGGTGATGCCAATTGGCCGTCCAGATCATGCGATTCTAACCCGCTAGACTTTTTTTTGTGGGGTTATGCGAAAGACCGTGTCTATGCCAACTCTCCGCAAACTCTTGAACATTTGAAAGACAACATTCGTGAAGTTATGACCGAGATACCGCATCATATGTGCCGAAAAGTCATCGAAAATTACCAGTTCTGGATCAAGGTGTGCGAGGAAGCCCTAGGTGGACATTTGAATGATGTTGTATTTCACACATAATCGCATAAACCAAACTTTAATTTGAAATAAAAGTTTCATCGAAATTCGAATTCTAAGTGTGTTATATTTCAATTTACTTTCGGAATTTAAAGTTAGAAAACCCTGTATATAATAACTGTGTTTGTGGTCGAACTCCTCCGAAACGGCAAGACTGACTCCAATGAAATTATACATGAAAAATCCGGTAGGCATGAGAATAGAAACTATATGACATACCGCCAGAATACCGATTGCTGTATACTTAATACCAATTAGGGTGGCCCTACGCAGAAAAAAATCATTTTTTTTTCAAATATACATACAACCTCAAATTTTCACTCTCCTACCACCATTTCCAACTTTTTAATCGTGATTTTAGTATATAATTTGTTATCTATATCCAACTAATTCCAATCGTTTTTCAAATAGAACCCATTTATTTACGCTGTTCAACCACCGCATGCAGGTTCGAATCGCTGACAAAACTCTTGTGGCGTCTTTCGGGCGACGAGATAGAGACCGCAACCAAGTACTTCTTAAATCAAAGCTTCCTCCAAATTTTGTGGCTTATTAACTGTTCGCACCCCACAGTGCTTTTTCCTATCCAAATCATTCCCTCCCATCCAAAAGGCAATGAGTGGTGTATGACACTACGACAAAAGCATATCCCGATACCGAACAGAAGTAGAACGCATACAAGCAAACAGCATATGAATCGATCCCTACCAATGCATTTCTTCCATTTCAATTCCAACATTCAAATGTGAAAGATCGCGACAATAAATCAATTGTTTTAGAAATTGTTCCGATGTGTTTTAACTCTCCAGTGCAAGCCACATCCAATGGTCGTCCTTAAGTGCCATATACCGTGTATTTTCGTGTATAATCCTGAGCTATCGTCCAGGCCTCCTTCAGCCGAAGGAACTCGCCTTTTCCTCAATGGTGTGATCCACCATTAACATAGCATCGGTCTTTCTCTCAGAGGAAGTAATCGACGACGAGGAATGTTGAAATTTTTACCATAAGAGGACAAAGTTTCATTAAGGCTTCGGTTGCTCGAGATAATTGTAAATCTTGACACTATAAACCATCCGATCAGACTGAACGAGTAGCCGAATATTATCGTCCCGAAGTGGGAAATGCAGTGTTACCATCGACGGAGCGAAAAAAAAAATTTTATTAGGAGCTATTCGATTTTTTTTTGCGTGAGCGTTTAATCTGAAAGACCCTGTATCTCCGTCTTACGTGACAGATGGACGGGAAAATGCAATCGTATTCCGCATGCATGTCACATGTAAATTTATGTAAAAGTATTTAAAATCCACCCACTCCGTGTCAGTTAAAATATTGTAAAACAAGAAAGACAAAGAGGCGAATGAACTGCAAAGGTTACAAGGCCTCTTAAAAACAAAGAAAGAAAGGAAGAAAGACAAATTTCTAAAGGCGTATCTCCGCCCAACGGTAATTCTGTTAGACTCAATCAATTACTCTTATTGGAGAGAAAAATGGATGAGGAGAATTATTTCTAAAATCCTACACTGTCTCAACACTGTCACTGTCACTTGAAAAAGGTGTACTATTTCAGAAATATCAAACCTTATTTCAGGTACATTCCTTCAATGATTTTCCTCACAATACCTCAGTGTGAATCATAAAGTCGACCCATATCTATCTCTCCCTTAAAATTCTATGATACATTCGATTGTCAGTTTCAAAATAATTCTAGAAGCACTCGATTATATTGATTTCGGACTATATTATGTTCGGTATTTCACCCCATCTCCAGTAAAACTGAACAACTCAACCCCAATGTTTCAAACCTTTTTCTTTCGCGTTTCTACCCCTCCTGAAACTTTCTGTCAAACCACCCCACAGACGGCCGCCGACTGGGAATGACAGTAAGGACACTTTTTTTGTCACCCGTGTCTGGTTAGTTGGGGCATCACAAGACAAGAAAAAAAAAGAAAAAAAATGACACAAATGGGGGGAAACTCGGAAGTGTTTTTCTTGTACTCGAAATTAAATGATAATCAAATAAGCGGACACCGGTCGGTCCCGGCTCCGGGGGAGGGGTTATAAATTAAGACATCGGTTGAAGAATTGAAAAAGGCAGCAGCAATTGGCGAAGGATGAAATAATCGTCATTTTTTGTTTCTCCCCCTCTTTTTTCCTATTGGTTGATAGTTTTTTCCCCTCTGTCTTCTACTGTACTGTGAGCTGTTTATGGTATTTTTTCTCGAAACACTTTTTGTCGGTGCTTTATGATTTTGGAAGTGTGATTACTCTCCCGTCAGCTTTGATGGACAGATGGGATAGCAAAAAAAGGGAAAGGATTGATGCGGGTGAGACCTGATTTCAGCGTAGTTGCCTTTTTTGAGGAATGAAAAAGACTTCAAAATTATCCGAAGGTTATTTGGTTGATAGTCATTTCTGTGACACTTTTTCTGATATACCAAATTCTGAAGAACTGCTCAGATAGATGAGCGACTGGAATTGTTATCTGTTGGTTTATGCTCTGATGAGCAGTCCGTTTGTTGAATAACCCCTAGCAATAATTTACGATGGCTTGAGCTACTATCAGTCTAATCTGCCAGGTAAATTCTATTCAGGAAAAATCTTCATTCAATTCCACCACAAAACCAAAGTCGAAAAGGCAAAAGCTAATCAAGTGCAAAAAATGGTTGCCCTGGGAATGCAGAGAAAACACTACAAACGAGTTTTCGGCTTTCTTTTGAACTTCCCTAACCGCTTTAACTGACCTACTCTCAGATAAAGTCATTGATACCGGCTGATAAGGGATGCGACAGCAGGGATCGGAGCACAGAAAAGGGAAATTAAAATGATAGGCCGTTCGATTGACATCCTCCGCATCGTCGCCAATCCCACTTAACGAGATACAATCGTCGGGGGTAACTCCGGCTTGGAGAAAACTCCACCGGAGAGACCCGATAAAAACAAAATTGAATTTGCCCTCGTCGAAATTCGACGCTATTGTTCCTAATTCCTTGCGTAACCCGGCTTAAGATTTCCCACGAAGCGATCGTTTAGTTTCGCCAGTTCCGGGGAAAAGGTGTAAGGCCAGCGAAGGGCGAGAGAGTGGAATAATTCCAGAAAAGGTTTTACTTTTTCACCATGCTGTAACTGGAAAGGCGTAAAATCCTTTTCTCGCTCCTTTTCCGCGCAAAGATGCTTTTAATGTTTCCCACGGACGAAAAAAAAAGAGCGATGCTGACTGAAGTTGAATTCATTCCATCGTTTTGCTTTGAACCTCGCGCTTCCTCTCACTCCCTGGAGAGGGGAAAAAACCTGGAAAACTTTCGGTGAGTTATTCGAGATGAAATTATTTTATTCTCCCCAACGTACAGAAGGTAGTAGGAACGATCAACACAATTTACGGGCGCTGTTTCAATTCTCAACGAACTTGACACGTGTCTGCCCTTATGCATTCAATATGATGAAGAGAGGGGAGATAAAAGATGTTAACAATTTCAAACTAGAGTTTCTGGGGATTCGTTTTGAATATGGTGTGGCGAAAACGAAATTGTTCGCAACGTTACTATGAGTCCAGTCCAGTAACAGTATTAGCTACAACTGAACACCTATGCAAGTGAGCATATAGTAAAGGTTTAGCAGATGAAAAGAAATATTGCGTTGTAAATAAATAGAATCTGATTTGATATAATTTTATTGAGATACCTTGATTTATACTTTCTTAGATCCCTTTGAGTACCATGATGATTGGTAGAAGGCATGTTTTCAATGTCATTCTTGTTCGTACATCTCGGGTCCGTTGTCTAGCTCGTGGCTGAAGCCTTGGAGATGTCCGATCACGAAAATCGTAAACTAGATCATTATTCTCCGTGCAAACTTAGTAACATTATTTGAAATTTGACCCGATCCTGGAGATAATAAGATATGAAATAAGATATCATGGACAATGGGTCTTCGTTCATAGGGAGTCTTCGTACCCTAATTGGTTGCGTGTCCGCTACTAAGCGAACAATCATGAGCTCATAACTCAGGGCCCCTCAACTGACCATCTTTGTGTGCTATTCTAGCTACTATGCCCACGCAACAATCATCATGTGACGGTAATCCTAGTCCCTTACCGCTCACATTTGAGGTCTGCTACATCGGTAATTGGCACTATTAATAACACATCAATGGAAGCCTCATATCAGTAGTCCCGCTGTGAACAGTCCAACTGTGAACATTCGAACAATAGGAACAGTGTCTTAGAATATCAACAAATTTTGTATAATATCAACAAATTTTCTTTCAGCTTGAAACACACTGCCCTCATTATTTTGATGACAATAACAAACGAGTTCATTCTGTTCATATCGCTGTTGCATGAACAAATTTGCTATAATGAATGAATGCGGCAATGAGTGGGGTTCATAACTTCGCTGTTATTTATACTCAGAATATCAAAAGCAACGAATTGATATTCATCACATCCGAAACGATATTCGTTCTGGTAGTAAAATTGAGTCAAAACTTAAAAATAAAAATTTTGTTTAGTTAATTGTCAGGCTGGACCATTTAGAGAACAAAAACGCCAGAGATCGATGAAACAAACTTTGCAAGAAATCGCGCAAGATTTTATTTGGCGAGACGGTAACAACGGCATATGCAGAACGGATACAACGAGTAATGGTAGCTATCGGCAAGAGATTTGCAATTGATAAACAATTGCTTCTACACTTGATGGCAAATGGATAACATATCATAATCTTCCTTTGCCTGTGTAGATTGAGAAGGACTTAAGCAACAGAACAGTAAAAGTCCGAATTCAATAAAAACCAACCGCACACAGCAGCCTCAGGTTGGAAGTAAACAACAGCTGATATTCATTAGGCTAAAATGAAATTCAACTCTGACGTTTTCAATAATCAAGACGAAGATGACCAAGATGGAAAATGAAAGATGGGAAGATTTTCAAATCTGTGACGTCACAGATTTTGTTTGTGTATGTTACTTTTCTTATAATAGTCCACTACATAGGAAAAGTGTTGTTATTTAAAGTAAAAATAAGCAGATAAAAAGAATGAAATGAAATGAACTAGTTTTTTTTCTTAAAACAATGCTAGCTTTTAAAATCATAAGAGCCCAACTGATATTTTGGCAGAAACTTAAATTACAGTATTATTGAGGTGTTTTAAAATTAATTTCAATTTTTTCTTCTCGTTCGTCGACCAAAAACGTAAATGAATCTTGGATCTTTCGGCACGAACGGCGTAATGGAAAGACGCCTTGTCCGGCCAGAAGACGTACTTCTCATCCGCGTGATGCTCGTTCAGGAACGGCAGCAGGATTTTATCGAGGCACTCTTCTCGATAGATTTGATGGTTGATTGCCAGACCGCTCGGCTTAAGCCAAGGCTTTGAAATGCCTCGGTCGGAAATGGCGATGTACAACATAACCTTTTTTTGGATGCGGTGTGGATGACTTGTCGCTGGAGTAGTAATTATCATTTCCTGGAATATGCGTTTTGGACAGTGGAAAATAGCTTTCGTCATCCAGAACGAAAGACGTCCCGCGGTATTTTTTGGTCATCCACCGACACTGTGATTTAACCGTCTCAATCTGCTCATCCGTGTACTCCGGCGACCTCGTCTTCTTCCTGCAGACGATTCTTTCCATCTTGAGGCTCCGATGGATCAATACGTGGGAGCAGCCATATTTCCGACCGGCGTCACGCAGGCTGGTTGCGTCCTTGTTGCCAAACAGCTTCTTTAACGACGTCTTCCTCTGCTTCGTCATTTTCGTCACCGGACGACCACTTCCGACCTTCCGCTCTACGTTCAGGGAACCCAGGATACGATATACCGTACTGACAGGTACATTTTCTTCCTTAAAATGTGCCACCGTGAACTTTTTTCCTTGCTGGAAATGCGTTTCGTAGAACCGTACAATGCGTTCGCGGAGCACGTGCTGTTTCGACGCCATCTTTGCTTTGACTAAATTCAAACTAGCAAAACCAAACACGCCTACTGTTTCTAGGGAGCCCAAAGAGCAATTTTCTTGGAGAAAGAAAATTTTACGCTCTTTATTTGAGTTACTGAAAGGTATTGAAAAAAATTTCATTTTTTATTTAACACCCGTTAAAGTAATTACAATTGCTGACAAGACATAAAATAAGATTAGGTCGCTCTAAAATCCAAACATAGTAGACATTAGAATAGTATTTCTGTTAAAAGAAGAAGTCAAAGAAAAAAATTAAACAAAAAAAAAACAGAACAAGTCATGAACTAAAACATGACTTGTTCTGTTTTTTTTATAATGCGAAAAATATTTTTTGGAAATATGTAATTAGGTTCTGTATATCCTTTTTCACAGTTATTCGTAGACACATTCAATGCTGTACCATTTGGGTAACTGAGTGGTATGCCTGGAATGCGAACTTCCTATCTTTCTGGCTACTAATACAATCAAAGTTTAACACAACCAAAAGCCGTGAATCTTCCCACCTTCGATTCTTCATCTAGGAAGATGACACTGGGTGGAAAAATAAACTTCAAAACATATTGGAAAGCAAAAGTTCATTTGCTCATATTCACTGGTTGTCTGGATCTGTCATTTTGATATTCGTTTGGAATATATAGGTTTTCCATGCAACCTAGCTCGAAAATATATGAATTTGAGCTTAGCGAAGATGATTTTTTTCAACACTGAATAGGAATATTCTTATTCCGAAAAATGTGACATGTGTTGTGTATCGATAGAAAAGGAATACTCTTACGTCTAAACGGCTACTGTGTAAAACAAAAGTTATCTAAAGATAAAAAATATACATGAATAAATTCGGCTCTGTTACAGCTGAATTGCTAGATGAGCCTAATAAAAAAAAAAAAATAAACAGATGTGATAAAAAAAATGGTTCAAGTGGCACACTGGCATTCTATAAAACAAATCTCATTTGATCAAAAATTGTTTCAATCGAGCCATTTTTCTCCTTCCATTCGGGATATCCTTCTTTATCTATACCTCGTGAATGATTCTGTCGAACAGCTGAATTTACAATACTTTTTTCTCGAATGTTTGAAAAATAACAAATTCCAGCTTTTTTCATAATATCTATCATTAGGGTAATGGTCATTCTCCGGAACTTGAAATATTTGAATGTTTTCAAAGAACTTTGTTCATATATCATACTTAGTTGATTCTAATCCTTTGCTTATTCGCAGCGTATACCTCGTTCTGGATGATTTGAGTTTGATAGTTTTTCTCTGTTTTAGCTGGTGGGGGATGAAGAATCTCTGGGGGAGAACTTCAAACAATCATTCGCGCTCGCGGAACACCAAACCATGTTGAACAAAATAGTGGAAAAGCACGATTACATATTCACTTTTCATCGAGGGTGGAAAACAAGATCACTCCGATAACTCCTCATAAGTTCCGGGCAGCGTTTTGATTTAGTAAGCAAACATTCATTAAACCATGCCATGACCCTCCAGATTTTATGAATTGATACCAAATAACCAATTAATACGGTGTTTTTGATGGAAAACCAGAAGTAAATAATTCTGAAGTACTTCATTGCACCTCTGACTATGCATTCGTGTTGATGAAAAGCTATCACAAACGTGTATTTTCCAAAACTTATTTAAACTAGTGAAGTAGCCAAACCGACGCTTGGCCTTCCCACCAAATTTGGAATCGTAGCCCATTGTTTGGTTACAAGTTCTTTTACTCGAACGGGCAAATCGTACACGGAGCGACTTTTCCGTGTTATTCAGATGTACTTTTGCCGTAGTGCGTGAGTCTTTCAGTAAGGGTGTCAAATCAGAAAACATGTCACGTTTTTTCTAAAATACGTTAACGTTAACGTTAATAAGTATTTCTGCATCGATTTGCATACCAGTCGAATCGGAAATTCCCTAGGAATTATAAAATACATTAGGTGTACCGGTAGGTTTCACAATAGATGGCGTAACTTTATTACTATTCCAGTGAATCAAATTTCCAGACATTGTTGGAAAGCTACTGTCATTGCGCGTCTTTTTCAGTATATGTCAAAAAGTTGAAGCTTAAACAACATAAGTTTTGCCACTTCGAATATATAGAATATATCGAATATCATACCAACGAGAGTGTTTTTGCGGGGAGTTACTTCATTACTTCAATATGAAGAAAAAAGCTGCGGAAAGTCATCGCATTTTGGTGGAAGTTTATGGTGACCATGCTCCAACTGAGCGAACGCGTCAGACGTGATTTGCACGGTTTAAAAGTGGTAATTTTAACTCGGAAGACGAAGACCGTTCTGGACCGCCAAAAAAGTTTGAAGATGAAGAATTGGAGACTTTATTCGATCAAGATCCATCACAAACACAACAAGAACTTGCAGATACACTTGGAGTAGCTCAGCAAACCATATCCGATCGTTTTGAGCCGGTCGTGACGAGCGTACGATGCACGGTTCTTTACAAATGAACCACGGTTCAGAAAAGAGCCGGGTTTGAAAAGAGTCTCGCCTCAAAAAAGAGCTGCTTTTCGAAAGAATCTCGTCTAAAAAAAGAGCCACGGTTCAAAATAGTCTTGACTTAAAAAAAGCCGCGGTTCAAAGAAGCACCGCTCAAATGAGCGAGCGGCTCTGATCCGCTCACTGAAATTAACCGTTTTGCCAACTTCTACTACGGATCTCACTTGGCTAAAAGAAAACTCAACAGAAAGGACCTAGAGCTATAACCAAAATCTGCTTTTTAGCGTTTAATTACTTGTGTACCACGCCATACAATATTCACACAATATAAATATACCACTGCGAATCAAGCGCATCTTGATCGCACACTCGGAATTCAAATGTATTGATCTACGGACAGATACGGATAGAAGAAATATAGCAATTTAAGCTCCGCCCGATGACAACTTGTTCACTGGTTTGAGCGTAAACCCCTAATTTTCAATTACTGTTCACCAGTCTTGCTCCTGCCAGCGAGCGATTAACATCTCTTTGGAGGTTCGATAGTGTGTCATGTTGCAGGATAAAAACCTGGCGATATTTGGTTTGCAAGACAAGGTGGATGAACTTGCTCGATGAAATGATACAGTGTAGTTTTTCATGCCGTCCCATGCTGGTGTAGAGCGCTTGAGCGTTCTTGCACACGCACACAATATTAGATTTTCTGCGTTGCCAAATGTAGATTGAAATGATTAATGTTTTTTTGATAAGAATGGTGGCAAAAGCACAAACATTTGATCTCCCGCTGACATGTGTATGACAACTGGAAGCATTGCCGTTATAGCTGCAACACTAAGGAGAGAAATGACACTGACGATGCCTGCTCAATATTCTCGTCCTATCATTCTCGTTGGAGAAAGGATGAATCATGACTCGAACATCTTCAGTTAATTCGACAAAACCATTCTACAAAGCTACTCATTTTACACGACTGAAACTTCGTACTAAAGAGTTATTTTGAGAATATCGATTCATTATAATAATACCCGAAGTGATACATTGAATTGGATTGAATAATTTCATAGTCCTACATTGGGGGCGTTCGTTTAGTATGCGATCGATCGTGAGTTCAAATCTCAGGACCCTCATTGACCATCTTTGTGTTGTTACAGAATAGCTACGTCCACGCAACAATCATCATCGATGGAGATCGATCCACGGTCGAAATAGGATCCATTCATCCATACAACTGCTCTGCTCTGCAAGACACATCGGGCTGCTGTCCTATAAATAACTCAACAATGATCAATATCAACTGTCTCCGCTGTCCGGTGGTCTAACTGGATAATGGAAGAACAGAAAGAATACTCTTACGCCTAAATGGCTACTGTGTAAATGTACCATATGCAATGGTATAGAAGGAATACTGGCGAATGGCAACTGTGTAAGGTGCCTTAATTATATATATGATAACCTGTAACATATCCGAATTTTAATCGTGTACATGTCACAACACGATTAAAATTCGGCTCTGTTACAGCTAAAATACTAATGAGCCTAAAATAAATAAATGGGATAAAAAAATAGTCCTACATCGGAAATGCGATCGCGTGCCAGGATCAATCCCATACAATTTTCTTCAAAATAAAATGAAAAAAAACGCACAATTTTACAGTGTAATTCTCAGTATCGTACATCATCTTAATCTTTCATTTGTAACTGCGTTTTTTTGGGGGTCTCGTAGCCACATTGGTTGCGCGTTCGCTTAGTAAGCGATCGATCGTGAGTTCAAAACTCAGGGCCCTAATTGACCATCTTTATGCTGTTACAGAATAACTACGTCCACGCAACAATCATCATCGATGGAGATCGATCCACGGTCGAAATAAGATCCATTCATCCATACAACTGCTCTGCTCTGCAAGACACATCGGGCTGCTGTTCTATAAATAACTCAACAATGATCAATCAACTGTCTCCGCTGTCCGGTGGTCTAACTGGATAATGGAAGAACAAAAAGAATACTCTTACGCCTAAATGGCTCCTGTGTGAATGTCCCATATGTAATGGTATAGAAGAAATACTGGCGAATGGCAACTGTGTAATGTGCTAACTATAGATATGATAACCATGTGACATGTACACGATTAAAATTCGGCTCTGTTACAGCTAAAATGCTAATGAGCGCCTTAAATAAATAAATGGGTTAAAAAAAAAACTGCGGTTTATATGGTCCATGCGTGAGTTCAAATATTCTAGATTCACATTCGAACATTTCAAAAATTTTCGTCTCATTCGAAACGAGAAAAAAACATGTTGATGCTGCGATGTTGGAGCAGCATTGATGCGAAAAGTGAAATGAATTGTTCCGTGAGTTGCCTTTGTGTCGCTGTCATGATTCAGGGAATAATCATTCGCAGAACGCTGATGTTTTTAGACACTCTTCGTCAAACTGCGTGGTTGTGCTAGACGCTGAACTTTGACTGAAATAATTGGAGCGCATGATGCAAATTGAAATTACAGATTCATTGTAATTTCTAATTGACGTTTTTCCGTTTACGTTTACGCAAGAAAAAAAAAGCGTCGCGATAGATTGTGATTACACATTAACGTATAGCGTCAGTCGTGCGATTAAGCAAGCAATTATTCGACGGTATTATGAGCCAGATGTAAGACTCACCATGATGGAATGTCACACAATAATGAACACAAACACCACGTCAGTTTGACACGATGCATATGATATCTACCATCATCGTATTTCCAGGCACAGTAAAACTCATGTTTATTCCAGTTTTGATACTACGTGTACAGTCACGGATACCAATTTGAAAATAACCGATCATGAGACCTTAGTTATCAATTTTGTAGATAATCTCGTTGTGAACGGTGATTTTGTGAAATTACATGAGAAGGAACAGGAGGAAATATTCGAAACAGAAATGAAATAATGCTCTGAATCCGAAATATTTTCATTCCACAAACTACGATATTTTCTTCACACACAAAAGTAAAATGCCTACAAGGCAGCATAGATATTTCGTAGTGATAGAATATACAAAACACAGACCGATGACGTTGTAAAAATAAACAATCTCCCACGAATCTACCCGCCTACGTATCACCGCTTACAGCCACGATGCCTCTCCGCAGGGAAGTCGGGGGAGGACAACACAAACAGCACTTAAAATTCGACGCGAAAAACAAAAACAAAATAAGCACGGAATCGAATTGATTCTTGTAAATGTAACAGCTCACAAATATCACGAGAAGCGACGGCACGTGTCGAAACGAGGTCCTGACGGTGTACCCCGGTGCGGTGTACCGGCGGGCAAGGGTAGAATGATGATTATAATTAGAAACTGAGAATGGCGTGGAAACCATACGAGGTGAAACGAAACAAAAAAAAAAGCTTTTAATTAAGTTTTTTTTGTTCGCGCCGGATATTCAACCTGCCAACATGACTCATAATGTATCCGTTGCAAGCAAAAGTGTTTTTGTCGGGTCACAATTTTTTGTGAGTTTTCTGCTCGGGCGAAATATGGCTAATAGGCGTTAGTCTCTGTAGGGACCGAAGCATCTCATCATGAGGTGATGGTCACTTATCGATGGGGATGGGGTCGCGGAAGCTCATTTTTCAATTGCAGTTCATTAGCTCGGTCGTTTCTTCTCGGACGGCGCGGCGAAAGCAAAAAAAAATTGAAATTCTAATGAATTGAATAAATCCTCCACTGCGCAATGCATTTTCACAGATGATACAAAACGTTCATCAACATTTAAAAAAAGGTGAATCGAAGCTTCTTGTTTTCAATCCCTGTTCAGATTTTATTTACAAAAATTGAGGATTAAAGATGTACATACTTTTTCATAATTAAGCTCGGATATTTTTATAATGGCGGTAGTTCGATATCGAATATACTATGTTTGTCCAATTTCTCCTGTATTGTGTGGATTGTTCTGTGTGAACAGAGCACAAGAAAATAATTGTGTTATTTGCAATTGATATAGCGAAGTGGAAATTTTTATGGCAGGGGAGAGGGAGGCAAGTTGGCGACGTTAAGCTTTGGTGAGCCCTGGATCTTGGAATTATTTTTTTTTATTGTTGATGCTGATTCATATAGCCTGAAGTGTTTTCTATCATATTATCTATTGGATGGGCAAAACGTGGAGGCAAGTTGGCGAATATGGGTTGGTCACCTAAAAATCAACAAAATGTGATAACAATTATTTATTCATCCTTGGTTGGAACAGTGGAAATGCCATTTTCATCAACACTGTAAATGTCACACGCAGGAAAACGATACTGAGCTCGTATATCTTCCAAAGTTCAAAAAAAAAGTCACAATTTTCTTTATTGAACGCCATTAATCGAGCCGCTGAGGTATTTTCTGGCTTTCTTAAAGATAGCTTATGAACCTTCATAAACATTCCAACCCATGTCCGTCCAGCGCATGTTCCTTTGAAAGGGTGCTCTATGCCATTTTTAACCGCAAACGAATAGGCAATTCTTCGAAGCTGGACCTGAATATGGCTTTAAAGCGGCCTTTATTGGACGATGTATTCTGAAATTGATACACATTTAATATTTTTTCCATGAAGATCATGGAAACGCAAATGCTGAATTGAAAATCTAACCTCCATGTCTGGATATTTTCGTCGCGTCTCAAAATTGGTTCTGACACACCGAACTGTTTTGAAGCACCCAGAACAGACAAACCTTCTTTTATAGCTTTCATAACATTCTCCAAACTGGTATCCGACCAATATTGGTCTTTTTTTGCTTATAAGTTCTAACCATCTGCAATAAAAAACCAAAAATTAACATAATGTTGCAGTTCGCCAACTTGCCCCCAAGCGACTTTTTCAATAAAAAAATTTAGCTGAAAAAATTCATGATTGAAACTCGCCGGAAACAAACAAATTATGTACAATAGAGTACCTTTATCGTGTATGAAATTATTTTGAAATTTCAACTTTTCTCCTAAAGTGGATAATGAAATTTGGAAAAACGGAAAAAAATAACAAAATAACGATTTTTCTCATTTTTATTTTTCACTTTTTTGTGATAACGTTTTCGGCAGAGTTACCGAGTACAAAGTTTGGCCTTGTTATGATGCAGCTTCAGTAAAAAGTAGGTGGCGCTACCTTCACTGCAACGGGTCAAATTACCGATTTGTCATCTTGCCTCCCTCTCCCCTACACGATGTTAGTGGTATGTGGATATTAGTTATATTTCGAAGACCTGTAGTTATCGATATTTTGTCGAAATATTTATTCTCCAAAGAGTTTTCAAATTCAATTACGCTTCCTCTTAATTAGTATAGCATTATTTTGAATTGTTTTCTCTATGATTGGAAATCATTCAGATTTCGATTAAAAGTGTAGGTGAGGTGGGATTGTACGAACATGTTAAGAAAAACTTCTATTGTATCGTCGGGACATGAGTTCTCGAAATTTAAATGCAATTTCTTACAGTTCAACATACTGTTTTTCGAATTTATCGGCAACATGTTTTACAAAAAATATTTTTCAATGTTTTTTACTGAAATTAAAACAGACCGAAAAACAGAACATTTGTTCGAAGCGGCTAAAACGGGCATATAGTGGGGGAAATATGGACAGGTTTGTAATCAACAAAGCGTAGAGGTAGGCTAACAGATTTCTGTACAATAAAAAGAATTACATAAAATAAAACAACTGGTCTGAACAATCACAGTCCTACGTCAAAATATCCGTCCGTGCCCCTCTCTGAGGAGGGGGGGGGAGGGGGGTACAGGAGACAGTCAACTGTAAATCTTATTAGATAGTAATTCGACATATTACAGCATATTATGAATTTGACACATAAAGATTGTTTATGGGCCCTATTATAGAAATCGAATCGAGGATTCGATACAATCACTATCACTATCACACCGAGTAAAATCTGGAATTATAGAAATCGAGGAATACAGCTCGACTCGTTACTCTGCTCGAATGTCAGTGGTGGTGCAGAAATATTTTGAAACGAGTTTGAAATGTTTCGCAAAGCACTATAGAAAGGATGCCAAATTTTTTTTGAGACATCTGCTATGAAAATTATAAATATCTATATTTCCAAAAGAGTTTGTATGGTTATGTTTTGGCGAAAACTGATATTCCCTCAACGAATGAAACTTAATAGGCGTAATGCATAAATGGATGTGTAATAAAAACGACATCATGAAACAATTTGCTTCACAATAAATACAATTATTGGAAAATGAACTTTTTCATGTATTCTCACAACTGCAATCTATGGAATTCCGTAAGGAGTCACGCATGAATTTCACTTTTTTAGCAAAAC
Organism: Toxorhynchites rutilus septentrionalis; assembly: GCF_029784135.1. Taxonomy (NCBI): domain Eukaryota; kingdom Metazoa; phylum Arthropoda; class Insecta; order Diptera; family Culicidae; genus Toxorhynchites; species Toxorhynchites rutilus. Next base: position 47,488,389 of record NC_073744.1, read on the forward strand.
AATTTTTTTTTTGCATGTAATTTTCTTTTAGCGTCGATTTCTTGTTGTAGCGGCGTCAATAGGTTTATTGTATTGGGTCACCATCTGTGGCCCTAAATTCTCGCTTGTTGTGTGCTAGTGTTTCCTTTACCCTTCACATCATATCAATCCAAATCTGTAATTTATAAAGAACCATTATTGTTTTGCAAAACATTTCAGCTTTAGCATATGGTATAGAAAGCTTGGTATAGTATAGCAATAAAAAAGAAAATTTCCGACAAAAGTAACACGTAATAATGTACGCTAGCAGGAATAAGCAATTTTTAGGTAGGAAATTCGGTTGATAGTAATTCAAAGAATGATAAAATTTACTTATGAAGTTATGTATCATAGAAGAAACGCTTACTTTCTGCCATTCTGAACCAAGAGGCATTGATGGTCTCAGTGCATTAAGCTCCTCACTGAATTTCTCCCAATTTTCCTTAACCGGGATTCTATTTGAACTGCCTCCACTAAAACCTCGAGCAATGTTTACATTCGCTTTTATTGGTTCAATGAGTCGTTCAAACTGCTGGTGATTTGTCTGTCTATTCATTTTCAGCCACTGAAATATACGCTGGAAGTAAGTTCTGCATTGTAAATTGTAACATGATTAATATAAATAATGCTGGATTGTACACTTACCTTGTAAAGACTATTCTGGCAGCACCGTAAAACAAATACTGAGCAAAACAAACGAACATGTGTTGAAAATTGCATATATCTAAGGGTTTCCGAAATGTTTCCCAAAGGGAAACATCAAGGACGCAAACCAGGGGGGTCTTCGTAGCCACTTGGTTACGCGTTCGCTTACTAAGCGATCGGTCGTGAGTTCAAACTCAGGACCCTCAATTGACCATCTTTGTGTTGTTATAGAATAACTACGTCTACGCAAACATCATCAGCGATGGAGATCGATCCACGGTCGAAAATAGATCGATTCATCCATACAACTGCTCTGCTCTGCAAGAAACATCGGGCTGCTGTTCTATAAATAACCCAACAATGATCACTATCAACTGTCTCCGCTGTTCGGTCTGCTGAACAATGGAAGAACAGAAAGAATACCCTTACGCCGAAATGGCTACTACTGTGTAATTTACCATAATGTAATGGAACAGAAAACTTAACGCCTAAATGGCTACTACTAACTACTGTGTAATTTACAGTTTATAGAAACATAAATATATGTACATGTACACGATTAAAAAACCCGGCTCTGTTACAGCTAAAATGCTAATGAGCCTAATAAATAAATAAATGGGATAAAAAAAAAGGACGCAAACCAAAACAAAATAATTCTCCGAAGATATGCAACAAGTGAACCAAACAGCTCGAAAATTTCTGACACTTGCATCGATAGCTATCACTTGCTCGGTGCTATCGAATTGCTCGATTTCTATAATGGTAAAATAGAGCTAACGAGCAAAATTTCTATCGCCTCGATTTCTATAATAGGGTCCTATGTCTCAGGAAGAATTCATGGTACAGGTGCGGTCGTTCGGCCGATAAGTTGGATAGGGGAACGGTATATGAGAAAAGTACGAAAGTAAGCATTCACCTGAAGTATGAAAGAGAGAAGTTAAACACAAGCGTTCGACATTCTGCATTCTCTCAATCAGTACTACACTGCGTTTCATAACTATAGAACCACTAATTTTTTTTCTGATTTTCTATAGATATGTAAAAAGTCGGTTGAATTGAAGTATATAGTGTAGGATATAATTACTATCTTCATTTTAGAGACAGCCCATTTGAACTTTATTGTTGTGTTCAAGCGCGAAACATTTAAAAAACTAAAATTCGAGTGTTTCATAACTATACAGTGGTAGACATCCCTTTAACCGCACCCTATTTTTTCTCAATATCTTGAAAAATAAGTCAATTATTTGTACAGTTTTGTTCATAAAAGGCTATTATTGTTTATTTCCATCGAATTCATTCTTAAAAAAAAAGTATAAATTCTTTTTTTGTTTTCTAAGTAATTCAAACATGTGGAATTAGGGTGGACATTCGTTTAGCCGCATCCTAAAATTTCAATAAAAGAAAATTTGTGCGGCAAATTTCGAGTCCAATCGGTAGCTTATATTTAGTATGTCCACCTCCATTTCGGATCACTTTGAAAACTCGTTTTGGCATCGAGTCAGACAGCTTTTAAAGTGTTGCCATATTTTTTATAGCCCAACACTCCTGAATTACTGCCTTGAGACTGGAAATGTTGTCAAATTGTCATCCGTTTGCATAGACCATCTCGGCCAAGATTCTCCATAGGTTCTCTATGTGATTGCAATCGACTGCCAGCAATGTCCTTCTCGGCAAACCATGCCTTCGATTGCTTGGAAACGTGGATCTATGCATTATCCTGCTGAAAAAAAGACAGGTGGGTAATGTCAGGGACATAACCGGAGTGACGTAGGACTATACAAAGGGGACAGCTTTTGCTAAATATATATTTCGAATATATATTTTTATTTTCTTCTCCTACGTGAATACCTACCTATCTACCTGAAAAATGATTTGGTTTACTGTTTACTGTTCATGAACATGTTGGGGGTTCTGAAAAGAACCTTTGGTGTTGTGTTTTTGCGTGTTTTTACAAACTTGATTCTTGTTTTTTTTCTGAAGGCTTTGTACTTATTAAATGTTCAACGCCGGACATCTTTCGGCGTATGCACATATCGTACAATCAAAATGATGGCTGTGATAGGAAATGCATCGGTGGTTATCAGCTCATTCACAATCATATATTTCACTATTGAGCATATTATCGTACCTTAAACTGTGGTTTCGGAGACGAATGAATTGTAAGATTTGTAGTCTCCGCAAACAGAGTAAATAAAAATGAAAAAGAACTGAGGTTTTGGAAACGAACTCTACGATCTGTCGAGAAATAAACGAGCTAGAAGCGTTCTGAAAAACCAACAGTAAATACAGGGACGGATGACCTTCGGATTAAAGTCCTTTAAAATAAGAACAGAGCAGCAGGAAATACTTAGCTCATCGTGTTGCTCCTTAGTTATTTCTCTATGCAATGCAGATGTAACGTCAGTCAATTTTCAACATCAGTTATCAACTAAAGAAAGCAGTTCTTGCTACCGAGAAAATTCGTTAATGCCATCCTGCATACAATGTGTTGTAATTTAAGGTTCCCGGAATAAATCGCCACAGAAAACGACTGCAACAGAAACCACCGCTTATAAAATGTGTAGTAGGCTATAAATATTGTGGCGCGGTATTGTATTTCAAAACAAGAATTAACCGGGCAAACGTATCGCCCCAGGCAAACGTAACGCCCCGGGCAGACGTATACCGTCCGACGCTCGCTAGAGCTCGGTCGGACATTGCTAAAGGATCGTATCCTATGTTTCAAACTAACCGGGCAATCAGTGGATCCCAGGTTTGCGTGCGAGACACCGCCGCTTCCGACGGCGGGTCGGCGGTGGACTCGGATTGCGTCATCTTGGCGGCATGGGCCGCCTCGATTCCTTATCCTCGCCAAATGGGGACTTCGTCCCCATTACATTGTCCTCAGAATAAATTTCGAAAAACGAGAACAAGAGAATAAATTTATAATAGAAATGTGAGGCACATGATGTTTTTCCCGCGCCAAATATTTCTAGCCTACTACACTTTTTCTAAGCGGTTGTTTCTGTTGCAGTTGTTTACTGTGGCGATTTATTCCGGTCACCGTAATTTAAAGCCACTTTTAATTCGGAAACCATACATGGGTTTGTGAAAACTGAATGATCAATTTAAAAGACCCCAACCATCAATAAGTTCAAGAACAAGCATAAACAAAATAAATCAGTTTATATTATATGTCATATTATGTCACTTTAGAATGCATTGGTATTGTGAATAACTTTTAATAACTCTTCTTTGAATGGTTTAATGGCCCTGAAAAGCGCGGTGTTTTACGGTGGCTGGTTTTGCCACCAAAGCAGTCTGTATAAACAAACTTTATCCTTCATCTACCTGCTGCCGTTTTGCGATTGCGTTTGCCACTCGCTGAAACTAGTTGTTGCCTCCGAACCGAATGTGCTCTGTTCTGTAGGCGGGTTTTCTTATTGTCGTGAGCAGCTTTGCAAGCCAACTCGAGCACTCCGGCGGCCGAAATTCTATAACCGCTATTAGGTATACTGGTGCTCCGGCACCAATCCGTTGATGCGATGTGATGTGAAACGATGCCATACAACCACACTGATTTACGGTTTGAAAGAGAATGATATATTTTTCAGCGGATCCGCGCCTTTTGTACTCTAGCGGTACACACTCACAGGATAGAGACAAATCGGCAGACTCAGCCAAAGGGGCGAGTCCAACCAGACGAACGAATGAGCGTTTAAAGGCAGCGATGGCAAAAAAATACATTCATTACGATTTGTTCGCTCGTTGGATTCACATACAGGCTAAAAAGGTTCCTTTTCAGGATCACAAAATTATCTAAAGAGTTTATTGTTTTGTTATCACTCGATATCCCCATCTTGTTCGGCTAAACCTTCCTGTTTAGCGATTTGTTGCCACTCGCCACAGCTTTCACAGTTGGAAAATTTCTTCCCATCCAGCTTTGTGACTTGTTTTACAGTAAATTACATTCAATGCGACGTTCCGAAGCACCACTCAGTGTCGCATTGGAGGCGATTTTAACCTGTAATTGAACATTTGCGATGACAGTGATACAGTGTCGACTTTCAATGTGGGGTCATAATTTGGACCCCGAACTCTATGTTTACAAAAATGTTCAACTAAATATGTCGCATTACATGTCCGTCCAATTAGCTAAATGTCGAACTAATTGTAAATCGCTGTACTTTCAATCTGGAAACAATTTAAGAATTGGTGAAAATTGAATAATCAGGAAAGTCCCCAAGTATCAATAAGCTCAGAACAACTGCCAAATTCACATACGCATCAGATCCTGGCAAACAAATTATGAAAAAAATAAATTTGTGTTTTATTATTATTTTGGATATTATTTTAGAAAGCATTGAACTGTATTTCGTAAACACTTTTTTGAAAGGTTTAATGGCCCTGATAAGCGCCTTGTTTTATGGAATGGTTCCAATTTAGAAAACTTAGTACTCGTGGTTTTGAAAAAAACCATTTCGAACGCCCTCGATGCCGCCTTGTTCTGGATTTGCCACCAAAGCAGATTGTAAAAAGAACAAACTTTTTTCTTCTGCTGCCAACTGCCTTTTTGCGATTGCGTTTGCCACTCGCCACTCGCTGCAACTGCCTGTTGTTGTCTTGATGTCCACCGAATGTGTTCTGATCCGAATGCAGTTTTTCTTATCGTCGCGAGCAGCTTTGCCAACTAACTCGATCACTTCGGCGGCCGAAACTAAACACGGTTCGAGCGGGATTTTGCCTTTTCCTTCACTTTTCCTCCTTTGCCATGTCCAGACATGGCTGCTTGGGTTGGTTTGTTGATGTGTTGTGATGCGAACCGATGTGGTGTACGGTTTGAATGAGAATGATCGTTACGGCAGCGGAGCGGGGATTTTTAAGCAGACTGGCTGGCTCGAGAATTACGCATGTGTGAGACTGCGACCAATGTTTCGTTCATTTTTTTTCTTTTTCCTTTCCAATCGTGCTTCATTCTATTTCGCTGCTGCTCTGGTTGCCCGTTTTATTCGGTACGATTTGAGGAGCACAAAATGGACCAATCAAAAATGGGCACATAGTGCATTTGGACAATGCTTGATATTTCACAATTATTCAATTATTTATCTCAAGAAAAATGAAATGTTATTCGTTATGATAGATGCGTAGATATATTTCCTATCAATTGATGCAAAAACCTTTGCGATCTATTGAGAAATTCTCGAGTTATAAGCGTTCCAAATCTTGCATTTTTTCCTACTTGTTCAGTGCCTAGATTTCCATTTCACCCCCGATATCTTCCGGTTAGACGTAGTCCTACGTCAAAACGATATCCTCGGTAGCGTTATTCTCAACATGGCAATCAAAACATCCTCCAGTAATTGAAGATACTTTTCGGAGTTCATTCGGGTGAAAATGAAACAAATGGAAAGTTTGCTGTGATAGGAAACGGCTCCCCACACTGTCAAACTTCCGCCCCCAAAGTTTCGCTTCGATCTCACGACATTCCGTCGACTTAATTTCTACCAATAGCAACTGTAACAGTCCGGACCATCCAAATTGAACTTTTTTCGCCGGAAAATACAACATTTCTCCATTCTAGTTTCCATTCCATGTATTGCCGGGCGAAAATGAGATGGTTCTGCTTATGGGTGGCGGTCAGTTTCGGCTTCACTTGAAGTTTCTTCCACATGATGTTTGGCGACTCATTCAAGATGTGCGCAATACGCCTCCTCGTTACTGGAACAACCGATTCTGCCTTAATGTATGAGCAGGACATCGTTTCCTGGTTGCTTCGTGTCTTATTCGACCTTTAAGACGCAAAGTAACTTTGGTGTTCCAATTTGTTGGTCGTTATATATCATATTTCTGGCACTATTTAAAGAAATTCCGTACCACTTTCTCAGATAGACCAATTTTTGTTACGATCGAGCGATTGTAAAACTTTAGTTCACTGAATATCTTTATTATTTTCCGCCCCTCTTCCGTCAATAGAATACCTTTCGCCATTCCTTTAAATTCTACGTAGATCACTAATCTGACCAACTTCTTCCGTTGCACATCTAATGTTTACATTGTAAATTGAGCATTTCCAAGTATTTTTTCGAAAAAGACAGATAAAGGCTTGGTGATTATGCGAAAACCTGATTTTTATGCCCTGCGGCTAAACGTATGTCTCGGGAAAAAACGACGTTTGAATGTTTATATCCACCGATGTCGCCTTGTGTGTGTGACGCACGTTCTTTCAATAAAATTGACCTAAATATACTACCACTACAGCAAATAAGTATCCCGATAAAAAGAACATTCCTTGTTGTTTTGTAAGTGTTTCAAGTTTTTTCCAAGTGCGGCTAAACGAATGTCTATCACTGTATAAATACTACAGGAATCGGTTCAGTAGAACTTGAGATATTGTGTATGCCTGTTAGGAAAAAAAACTATTTTCGAGAAAAACGCGATTTAATGATTCAACTGGATGACTGGATCGAGAAAAAAAAATGGATAAATCCAGTTTCAACTGGAACAATTATTTCAATAATTTAAATTTTCCATTCACAAATGAATTAACTTTTTCGTAGATACCTAATAACGCTTCTCTGTTAACTCACAAACAGAATTGTAGCCATCAGTGGATTAAATTTTGATATTCAATCACTCAAAATTCATAACATCGAAGCCGCTGAAATTACATCCACGCGTGGAATCATGTATGAGTTTCGGTTTTGGTTTCCCTTTTGATCAGTATTCATTGCCATAGGGCGGTTTAAATATTTAAGAAAAACATCTAGAAGGGAAAAAGAAATTTGATATTCAAAATGTAACTATACAAATACAGTGTTTATATCATTCCCACTGCCCGTTTTACCCGCACTTCCCCCACTATTACAGTAATTTACATTTAATGCGACATCTAGCTAATTGGACAGACCTGTAATGCGACACGTTTAATTGGACATTTTTACCACTAATTGGACATTTTTGTAAACATCGAGTTCGGGACCCAAATTGAAAGTCGCCACCAGATGCGACACTGTACCACTGTACCACTGTGCCTCGGCATTAAATGTAAATTACTGTCCTACTCACGACTCGTAATATGGCTGTCTTGTTGTGACTTATTCTGTCGGGTTATTTCCACAGAATTTAAAGATACATCCCCGCATTTTAGAAAAGCTTCAAACCTTACTTGAGTATCTATGGTAAAATGGTATGAAGTTCGAAATATGGTCTCTGAAGGATGGTTAACAACGATGACATATACAACTCGATGTAAGATGTAATATCTCTGGCACAAGTCAGATGCTCATCACACAACCCCCGGTATTTCCAAATGGGTGCTCTCGAAATGTTAGTTAGCCATGAAGACATTTGGCTTTGCACGGAATTCACCGAAACACGTCCCTTTCGGGGTACCACTCTATCTACTGCAGAATATTACGAAAGGTCTTTTTAATGAACATTTTCACCGCACATAATTCTTAGAATCCGAACCGAACCTTTTCCGTAAAAAAAAAGTACACATCCAACACAACCGGCTGGCTGGTCGTTTTGCGTCACTGATCCTCTCCGATACTTAATTTTCCCCATCAACAATGCCGGCAGGGGAACGGAACCGAAAACGAAGGCCATCAAGCGCCAGAGCAAAATGTAAACATTAATTAATGATTTGGATCGCTTTCTGAATGATCTCGGTTCAGGACCTTTTTTCCCGTCAGCCAGAGCCGGGTATACTTCCCCTGCCAAGCGGTAATGTAAGACTGTTCGTTCGTTCCCACCGAATTGATTTTTTTCTCCACCTACATCGATACGGTCATTTTTCAGGCCGGCTGAACAACGGTTGCGGAACATTGAACCGCCGAAAAAGCTGTTGTTAATTAATAAGCGACCGGTACTGACTGCAAAAAATAATTAAATAATTATTAATTAAACTCGTCCCGGGGATGTGCAAATCAGAATCGAACCTGACAGCGGAATGATGATGAAACTGGTGATTAATAGCTCGGCTCGGGCCGAGGGCATGATAAAGAATCGCTCGTTGACAATAATTTCCTTCAATTCTTTTTTTTTTTTGCACTTACCTTCGGTTTCGGCTGAGTGATTTGTCCCTTCCGATCTCCGCGTCCATTCGAAAATTAACCCATCACCGAAATTTGTCTCGTTTGACATCTGGGAAATGTATACAATGGTACTCAAAGTTGATACCATAATCAATTACAGTGGATACCGAAGGGAATTGATTAATTATGGGGAACTTTTCTTCCGCGTTATGATTCTGTCAATCTAGCATTATTGCGGAGAAACGGATTCCACATCGGATTGGGATGGAAGATACGCTTTTTTTTTGTCAGCACAATCCACTCTGAATTTTATGCAAATTTTATGCGGAATTGGTCAGATTGACTTTTGAGCGGTTGTATTACTTTTAGTAAGTACATGTCGGACTCGATTATCCGGAGTATTGATTTTTTTTTCACTCCGGATAATCGAGTCAAAAAAAAATTTTTTATTCGTTTTTTTTTGCATGTATTTTTTTTTTAATAAAAGAAGAATTTGATTTTTGATTCATCCCCTTAAAGTCAGAAAACACCTTTCTCACATGAAAAAAATAAATTTATCCTGATTCTCTCAGGAGGTGATAGTTACAGATCTTTTTTTCTGTTTCGGACTCTGTTGCCTCAAACTGGCTCTACATAAAAAAGTACGTACAACTCTGTTGCCTTCATTTGAAAGATGAGAAAATTTAGTATAGGATACAGTAGTGTAACATCTAAATTTTTTGGAAGTGAAAAACTTAAAAGTTAATAATTTTTAATGTGTTATTATTACTTTTATCCTAAAAAGCTCTACAATTTGTTCTTTGAAACCCAAATTATATCTTTCTTAATTTGGCTGCAATATCGATATAAAGAATTCCTGGTAAAAAATCAAGCAAAATCTCCAAAAAATCACTATTTTTACCCCACTGTACATGTAATAGCCACTCAAATCACACCTTAACGTTGAAAGGTTACATTTCTTCTTTTCAACTAGCAATAATCGCACCTCAGATGCACCTCATTGGTTACGATATCGCCACTGCGCAAAGCTTACATTTCTTCTTGAAATAAGTCATATTTGAAACATAAAAAAAAAATATTTTTTTCCAAACTGTATATAATCGAGTCCAAAATTGTATATAATCGAATCACATATAATCGAGTCTGTATATAATCGAGTCCGACCTGTATCAAATGAAAGGTATTGACTGGTAGAACACAGTTATTGATTAAAAATGCAAATCCGAAATGGCCACTAAATAGTCGACTATGTATTTTTTGGATTCCCCTCAACACAGGGAAACTTAGATATAGCGTGCCCTCGTTATAACGTACACATTTTCAAAGTTCAAAGGAATAATTTTTTGAATAGTATTTTTCTGAAAGAAAAATCAATTATCTGTATTTTGATACTAAAGCTTGGTTTGTACTTTTAACCAATCCCGAAGTACGACTGTTTTGTGATTTCGGATTCTAAATGAATCAAATTTCAATCAACAGTACGAAGAGAAACATCATGAGAAAGGTTGGCTTCGTCTTCTAGTTGAATTTATCCATTAACCTTACTCAAACAGCAACACAATAAAGTAATATAAGCTACGTTTCCGAGTTCTTTATTATGTTTCGATATAACGTACAATTCGATACAACGTACAATTTTGAAAGTAAAATGTACGTTATATCGAAGTTACCCTGTATTGTTATTAAATGAAATGATTTGACTAATAGAATACAGTGAATAATTAAAATATTCCGAAGAAAGTTAGGTAAAAATTAAAAATTAAAAAAAAAAAATTAATGGTTTTATTGTAGAGATAACATTGTAGTATACTAATGGTACAGATAATTTACTAAAAACTAGAAAATAAAATAAATAAAACAGCTTTTTAAGTTATACGGATTAATGTACTAAAAGCTAGAAAAAAGTTGGACAAGTAACAGTTAGTAGTTATCACATCCGTTCGTTCATTTATGTATGTGTTGTTGATAATGTAGTGTATTCTCCAAGTCAAGCCATTCAGCCATTTATTAGCGGCGGCCAAATTTTATTTTACAAGATCATGGAATACGCAGTTTTATAATGGAAATAGAATTAAAGGTATGTTCCAAATTTCAGATCAATCAGTGATCAGGAACGGGGTCAAATTTCAATTAATGTGGGGCAATCCTACAAACACTCAAACATACATACAAACAGGGCAAGCTGAATGAAACCATCACAAAGTAATTGTTTATTTGGGAACACCATCTTGGATTTGTATGTCTCATAAATAACTGTGTTCTACTAGTCAAGCCCTTTCATTTGATATCCATATTGAAGGAGTTGCGGAAAAAAATGGCACCATCTTGTGGTGGCGTCCATCTTGGCTTTTCATTTTTCATAAATAACTGTATTCTACTAGTCAAGCCCTTTTTTTGATGCCCATATTGATCGGGTTCTGAGAAAATATGTAATCCGCTATCTTGTGGTGGCGGCCATTTTGGATTTGCATTTTTCGGAAATATCTGTGTTCTACTAGTCAAGCCCTTTCATTTGATACCCATATTGGCTATTCAATATGGAATTATTATACAAATCATTCAAAATTTCCGAAAATCAAAAATAAAATACTCCGGATAATCGAGTCTAAAATTCCGGATAATCGAATCCCGGATAATCGAGTCTCCGGATAATCGAGTCCGACCTGTATTAGCATATCTAGCGTACTGATTCTGAAGTATTGTATGAAAACCATTCCGTTTGGAAGTTTACCACAATTCCAGGAATTATGACAACTTTCTCAGATATAACGAGTGGCAACTAAAATTTTGGAATTTCTTTCTCAAGCTATCAAAAAAGAACTCTGATTTATTGAAATTAATGATCAATTGTCCATTGTTGAAATGAAAATAGTGAACATTTGAAAACGGTCCGTAATCGGCTGTTCGACGAAGCTTCCGTTTGATATCGTAACAGGAGAGTTGTACGACCTTCATGTAAACTTTGCGAAAGCATCTGTTACGGCCCAGGCCGAACAAACAGAAAGAAAGCACAAAATTTTATTTTCAAACACTTTATTTATCACACAAAAAAAATTGCACAAAGATCACTATAAACACTATATAAACAACATTATCCTGAGTTCGCACCTGTAAACGAGATCGGTTAACGCAGCTATACATTAAAATAGTTATTGTCACTTACCTTTCTAATAGATACACTTACCTAGAAAGAACAGTGATTAGTTGTATCATGAATAACACTTACCACTAGCGGTAGGAAACAACACAAAACAACAATCAACACATTAACAATAACAAGATAATTGTCACGGAATAGGGAACGCATGGAAACGAGGCCGCTATACAAAGCGTATTGTTTATAGTGAACATTCGAGAAGGAACCCGACTAAAGAATCAATCGCAATTATAGGCTGTTCAAATGGCTATGGGCTAATCGTATAACTAGGGCACGGAACGTTAAGAGCAAAGTCAGTCGCAATAAATTCTTCGATCAGGATAGGTCGAGCTTTTGACTATATTCGATCTCATCATCTCTCTACATCATCATCGGGTAGCCAGTCTACTCTTATCTCTTCATCACTCTGGAACACTGCTCAGATACCTCTCTGGGCGGAGACAGCATCTCTTGGTTGTACCAATCAACTGTTTACCGTTCGTGGCTCTCCAGTTATTTTTGTACACCAAGGAGCCCAAAATCCCGAAGAAATCTTCGATTGGGCGACACTGAGGCAGATTGGTCAGGTTCAGGTTTTTGGGTACAAATGGGATCGAATGAGTATTCAGTAACGATTGTGTTTTCTGGCGTAATGCGATGAGGCTTTATCCAGCCAAAATACATATTGTCCATCTGCAAGATGTTTTTGTTGCAATGGGATCAAAATTTTGTTCAAACATTCGTTCTGGTACATATCTTGATTGATAGGCAAACCAGAGGGCTTGAACCATTGCTCATAAATACCTCTTTCGGGAAGGGCAGTATACAGAACTCTTTCTGTTCAAACTCATGTTTGAACTTTTATCTTATGTTCAGAGATACAGTGGAACGGCGTGTTCGAAAGAGAGAAGTAAATTCCGTCGCCCAAAACAAAACATTTTCTGGAATTATTTTTTATCAACCGGCTGCATAGGAGTTTCAGCGTCGAAATCTGTTTCTCAGTGTATTCCGGGGCTCTTGTCTTCTTTCGGCACTATATTTTGACACTTTTCAATGTTTTGCAGATGTTTGGTGAGAACAGTTGAACTTTTTTGCGGCATCCCGTTGGCTCAGTGAATTGTTCAAGTTATAGAAAGGGCGAGAAAGAGAAAGTCCTGTTGGATATGGTAAACAAATGAAGCCGCAACATTTTTGCTTTCAAAATGTTGTACCGTTTTTTGCCGAGTTTTCTGTGCAGTTCGTAGAACTGGAAAAGACGAGTTGAATATCTATATTAGGGTGGCAGCGAAAATTGACATGTCAAACGTCAATAACCGACCATGTTATTTGTTTATGGACTCAAAAAATGACCTGGGCAAAGTTTCAGCTCAATTGAGCGTGATTTAGGGGTGCCTCAAAGCGCTCAAAGTTTTGATTTTTTGATCCTCGAAAATCTTCGAAAGTTTCCATGCCAAATGACTGAAAAATGCATAAAACGTCGAGAACTGGTGTGATCTCTAAAAAAATTGGCCAAAAATCGACCTTCTAGGAAAAAAAAGATTATGGTGGTTTTAGGGGGCAATATGAAAATGAATTTCTGCCTGTCTGATTCTTATGCACGTGGAAATTACCGAACCGATTGGCTTGAAATTTGTATGTAGGGGTTCTTGGGGCCGGGGAGGGTTCAAATGAAACACAAATTTCTGAATAACTCAAGAACTAATCAAGAAAATGGAACCAAATTTGGCATATGGTGGTTTTAGGGGGCAATAAATATTTCTATGGTAGTTCGACAATTCGCTAATCCAATTCGCTCAAGCTGAAATCTATTGTACTTACAATCCATTAAGTCTGCTACTGACATTAATTTGGATCTCTCAATACTCACTTCTTATACATCAATGGATTATTTTAATATTCGCTGATTAAATACTGATTAATTGATACTGATATTAATTAATACTGATATTAATATAAATTTCTGTCGCATTCAATAAGTATTCCAAGCATCCGTGGTAAACACCGCCATTAAACAATAAACCGAGATGTAGAAAACCCCTTCGTATTCAATTGCAAATGACTTTTGGGTTCTCCACGCAGTTTCTCCGTCAACATGACTCAATAGTCAGTCGGGTGTTAAGACGCTGTCTCCCTCTGCGACTCGACTATCTCATTACATTCTTCCCCGTCAAATGGACTTAATTGCATTTTGAAGTGAATCTTCTAAAAATAAACTCGTTCCTCTCTCTCTCTCTCTCTCTCTCTCTCACTCTCTCTCATGTACCACGTATGCATGTATCGATGTTTGAGTTCAACGTGGTTTGACATATACTACGGGTAATTTGGATATGTTTATATCGTACACGAAAATTACTCACACATATAAAATAGCGTACAGTGTTGTGTTCACAACCACTGTGAATTTTGTTGATATACACCCGTTTTGACGTAGGACTACGTCTTACATTAAGGGTGCCAAATCAGAAAACAGGTCAAGTTTCTGTAAAATAAAGTTAACGTGAATAACTATTTTTGCTGCGAACGGATTTTAACGATTTGCACATCAATCGAATCGGAAATTTTCTAAGATTTGTTTGATATGCATACATTACAATCCTATAGTTTGTATATGGTTTAAATTGATGAAAGTTGGAAGCATTCTTGGATAGTAAGTAAGCTGTCGCTAGCGAATAAGTATGGCATCTCCTCTGAGGAAAGTTCTTAGAGTCTTTCTGTACCCGAAACAACTAAGGTCGCTTATTCTGCTCGTTTTGTGTTTTATGTTTCTCCTCGAGCTGTGAACGCTAGCGAATATTTCACTTGAAGCGCAGCTGATATTGCAATTCACGCAACTATCTGAGCCATGGCAAAGCAGACGACAAAAGAGAAGAGTGCAAATGATTATAGGTCGCTTCTAGCCATCAGTGTTTGGCTTTGAGTGTGTTGCTTGTTTTCGTTGCGCGAAACTTAGAACTTGTCCGTTTCCTGTGTATGTGAATTTACTTAACCTTCGATATTTTTAGTTGATATGAAGAAACAAATTACGACATATGACCAATTAGTGTATTGTTCTCGCAAAGGCAAAAAAAAAGAATCGTTGCTTCTCGAAATGATTCTACAAAACCACGCAAGCCATTAAACCAGAGTCCCCGGGACATTTTACTAAAAAGTTATTTAATAAATTTCGACTTATTCGCAGATAATATTCGAAATATAAACAAACAAACAAATATCCGAAATGATAAACCAACAAATTTAAAAAAAAAGATTGCGTAGTCCTACGTCCTAAGCGGTCGTGTCTCGGATACAACCCCTCGATTTTGTTCTGTATGTTTTTTCACTAAATTGAACTCGGAGACAAAATGAACTAAAATTTTGTTTAGAATTCCTCCCAAACTGCACGCTATTTATTTATTTATTTACTTGGTCTCGAGTTTTAAAAACTCCACAGACTGAATCTTAGTCTAAGTTCCTTAATCTACTTTTGAACACGTATTTAGACAAATTAAAATCAAAAACAGCACTTACATCATTGAACGATCTAACACAGTTATCAAAAGGATTGTTGTACCCATAAATTGTTCTATGACGGTTAACTACAAATAAATCACGCTCACGAAGTTGACGGAAAGGTGCGTACAAGTTGATATTTTGCAGAAGAGAAAGGCAGTCGATGTTTCCAATGATGAGGTCAAATATAAACAATCCCCGAAGGTTGCTGCGTCTATCGGCTAGAGTTTTAAGATGAATGAGTATTTACTAATACTAAAGGGTGTGTCACATCAAATTGCATCACGGAAAAAACGCTGTAGAAATTCGCCCAGTAGACCGATCCTTTTGAAAATTTTAGACAGTAAAATAAAAACTATTAAACAACTTTTGGCATTTTCTTTTTATTCATACTTCGAGCCCAAGCCCGTATGCTCGCACCTTCCTCTTTACCCCGTCCATAAGGTTCTGTACAACGTCAGGTTGTAGTTTTTTTTGAACAGAAATCCATTTTCTCTTGAAGTCCGCCTCCGATTTGACAACTTTTGGGTTCTTCCGGAGGGCCTGCTACATAATCGCCCAATATTTCTCTATTGGGCGAAGCTCCGGCGTGTTGGGCGGGTTCATTTCCTTTGGCACGAAGGTGACCCCGTTGGCTTCGTACCACTCCAACACGTCCTTTGAATAGTGACACGAAGCGAGATCCGGCCAGAAGATGGTCGGGCCCTCGTGCTGCTTCAATAGTGGTAGTAAGCGCTTCTGTAGGCACTCCTTAAGGTAAACCTGCCCGTTTACCGTGCCGGTCATCACGAAGGGGGCGCTCCGCTTTCCGCAAGAGCAGATCGCTTGCCACACCATGTACTTTTTGGCAAACTTGGATAGTTTCTGTATGCGAATCTCCTCCGGAACGCTGAATTTGTCCTCTGCGGAGAAGAACAACAGGCCCGGCAGCTGACGAAAGTCCGCTTTGACGTAGGTTTCGTCGTCCATTACCAGGCAATGCGGCTTCGTCAGCATTTCGGTGTACAGCTTCCGGGCTCGCGTCTTCCCCACCATGTTTTGCCTTTCGTAGCGGTTAGGAGCCTTCTGAACCTTGTATGTACGCAGGCCCTCCCGCTGCTTGGTCCGCTGGACGAATGAACTTGACAAATTCAGCTTATTGGCGACATCCCGGACCGAACTTCTCGGATCACGTCTAAACTGCTTAACTACGCGCTTGTGATCTTTTTCACTGACGGAGCATCCATTTTTACCGTTCTTCACCTTCCGGTCGATGGTTAGGTTCTCGAAGTATCGTTTTAGTACTCTGCTGACCGTGGATTGGACGATTCCCAGCATCTTACCGATATCCCGATGTGACAACTCCGGATTCTCGAAATGAGTGCACAGGAATAATTCACGACGCTCTTTTTCGTTCGACGACATTTTTCCAAATTTACGAAAAATTGACAGTGAAGCATGGCCAACGTGATCTATACACTCTTATCTGATTATAAGCGAAAGCTGAAGATATAATTCCTAAAAATTAAATTTCTACAGCGTTTTTTCCGTGATGCAATTTGATGTGACACACCCTTTAATGCGAGGACTTTTATAGCATACCTGATAACTGTCTAAGTGGGAAGACAATAAACCGTCCATTAATGGTGTAACTAATTTTTTGCATCAGAAATCAAGTTTTCGTTTCACTTTATATGGACGTAAACATAAGGTTGTGTATGCGGGTTAAGAGGTTCGTGTCAGGGGGAAATAGAAGTGTGGATTGGAGTCAGTTGAATGAAGAGGCAGATTTGTTTTCATTAGTCTCGTCAATTGGAATAATCGTTGCATAAAGTAGAGATCAGTGATAACATTGAGAATGAGTCGTGCAAGCAGGATTGCCAACTATAATTTTCAATCATTTTTTATTTTGGTCTGATGGAAAGGCGAAGTCTGTCACGCAGACTAATTCGCTAAGTTTTTCCTGGATCGCTGCCCTTAATTTTTCCAATTGCTAGCAATACTTATGGGGATTTATCGACTAGTTACTTGGTAGAAGCTAATTGGATAGAATTCTTTTACAATCGCACAGACACAAAGTATGACTTTCTTCGGGTGAAGACCGACTTTGGGGTAAGCTTAAGGTTGTTCATTTCGCGTACATCAATCCATTTTCTTCACCCGTCACGATTCGTTACAAAACGGCATTTTCGTTGCTTTTATGAATCAAATCACAGATTGAAATACAATCCATTTGAGGTATTGCATTCCAATTGTGTGGAACCCACATACTGTCTCGATAAAAGTAACCAAGCTTCACCAGATACTCATCAACGACGAATTTAGATATTTGTATTGAATTTGCTAATTCATTTGTCGTATGCTGAGCATTATTGTTGATCAATATCTTGATTTATTCATCATGAATGACGGGACAGACTTTCCGAATAACCTCATATATTTTTTATTATATAAATAAAACTATTTTAACTGACAAATATTTTATATTTTATTCTTAACCATTTACTTACTTCTCTTATTTCTTATACGTCGTTTTGTTGTATTTGAATGTTATTCTCTGCGAAAACATAACGGAACCTATACCTTCTTTATTCAGTTCTGAATAATTCTTAGAGACTGATAATCTTTTCATAATTTCCGTACCCAATCTACCCAATAATACCGCTTGTCCTTTTTAGACATTTTCACAACTACGACTATAAATGTTACACACCAATGAAAATCGTTTCGATGATTTTTTTTACTTGAAGAATTATCCTCAATGTTCATTCATTCAATTGGCGTTCACGGTTTCAATTTCTGTCATTGTGAAGCAAAAAGCATACTAGATTTAATGCGGAATAAACGTAGTACTTGTTTTAAGCATTCAAAAAATAATAATAATACGTAATAATGAATGATAAACGAAAGAGGAATTATTATACAGGGTCTTTCAGATTAAACGCTCACGCAACTCATTTTAATAACATCTACAAAAGTGAACCGATTTTTATTTTTAAAAAACGAAAATAAAGCTTATTTTAGTACATTTTCGATGTGACCACCCCTTTTTTTCGATAACGCGTTTTAAACGGTGAACAACATTTTTCATGCACAACTCTAACATTACGACTTCGATGCTGTTGAAAATCCGCGTTATTTCTTCTTTAAGTTCCTCCAAATTTTGTGGCTTATTAACATAGCACCGGTCTTTCACGTACCCCCAGAGGAAGTATTCGACGACGAGAAATTTTGAAATTCTTACCATAAGAGGACAAAGTATCATTAAGGCTTCGGTTGCTGGAGTAATACGATTTCACTAAAAATACACGTTCTTGTAAATTGTACATCTAAATCCATCCGATCAGACTGAACGGGTAGCCGAATATTATCGTCCCGAAGTGGGGAATGCAGTGTTACCATCGATTCAAAAAAAAATATTGGGAGCTATTCGATTTGTTTGCGTGATCGTTTCATCGGAAAGACCCTGTACTAGGAAGGACCGCAGAATTTTTTTCTGTTGACTAATCTGACAGTTCTCATTTCCAACCAGGAAAACATTGACAGGAATCCCGAAATACTAACGGATCATTTTTATTGTGATAAAGTAAAACACTCAAAAATCAGTATAAATCAGTATAACGTCAGAAAAATCAGTCTAAATCAAGTGTTTGTCAGGACATCTGGATACGACCCAAAAAGTCTGGGAAATCCTGAAAAATCACGAAGATCGGCATCTCTGCGCGCAAGTGTTTCAAAGATCCGCCTATAATCTATCTAACAGAAGTTATTTTATCGGTTATTGTCAAAATAAAATGTTTTAAAAGATACAAAAAATATTCATTTATATAAATGTAATCATTACAATATTTTCTGTTTTGAAACCTCATATGAACACGATAGATTTACTCAGAATTTCGAGCTAACAGGCTATCTGTCATAAGAAATCTGCTATTTATATTCGTCAACCAACGGGTGTAATAATGAGAATGTTAATCAAACAAAATATTATATATGAAAAGCTCTTCATTTGTTTCCACAGATTCGCACAAATGTGCAAGTCTCTTTAATGTTTGTTCGCCTTTACGGATCGTCACAGTCATGGAACAGGAATATTAACGTTCTCATCTTAAAACACCGAAAGTTTTTATTTTGTTATCAACATATAATACACCTGCAGCAAATGGTTTTTCTGGCGGTGGTGAAGACTCCCCAATAATGAGGGCGGGCAAACCGTTTGCATGCAAAAGTTTACGATTTTAATTAGGAACCATAAACAAAAATTAATGACTCGCGATGCTTGCTGGCAGTGCAGTAGCAAGCAGCATCAGAAGGAGCAGCAGCATCAGAGATAAAGGAAACGTATTGACGGAAGTGCTTTTCGCTGTTTTTCTTGTGGTTTATGTTGGCGTTCGTTACATTACTTGCGATGCTCGGCGGGAGAGTGAGGAGTTCGACAAGGTGTAGATTGTAGCTGGATGACAAAAATGCATATTCACTCCATCCATAAACATAGTTTATATTTATTGAGAAAAACAAAAATTCAATCCACCGCTGGTTCGCTTACACAGACGAGCGAAATGATACACGGAAAACTTCGAACACGAAGCAATGCTCTCCACTCGTGCGTGTTCTGAGTACCTACCTTCAGTACTGGGAAAAGGATATTATCAGATTCCAACTTGTTCTCCACTTCGAGTGGTTGTACAGCGAAAATGAAAATGCCGGCAAAATGCAAGCACGTGTTCGATCTTCCGATTCTGGCTCTGTTGGGAATTTCCCGTTCCGTTTGCGAACCGCCCATGCAAGGGCCACTGGACGTGGGATGACCTTCATGCGGGAATCATGGTCGGAGCATGACTTGTTTTTGAAGTTTTCTCGTTGCCATCAGCTCTATCGCTCTGTGTCTGCCGCGCTGAAGTTCAAAGTTGGAACAAAAGTAATCGAATAAAATGGAGCATTTCAGCATGCCCCAGCATGCCGCCTATTTTACAATGCTATAAACCAATTTACCGAAGAACCCCCGAAACTGCCGACAGATCCCGATTCCGTGCGGTGGAGCCAAGCGGACGGAGGAGGATATCTGTAGTAGTTGATTCGCCCTAGCTTGGTACTTCCGTCAGACCCAGAAACAATTTAAAAGAACATTAAATTTAAATTTATTTCCTACCGTTTACGAGGAACGTCTTCTCCCCAACCGTTCCGTTCGTCCGACGCTTTGCCGATCTGCCGCAACGAGCCCTATTAGGAGAACTTGTAAAAGAAAAGTACGAAACAAGAAGGCTTGCAATCATGAAGATAGGACCGTGCCTCATAATGCAATCAAATTACACTTGGTACCGCTGGTTAAAGTTGACAATTTACGAGCATTTTTGGGCCAGTATCCGAGAGCAGCTCTACATCGTATTGGTATTGTTCTAAGGAGGTTTTCAAATGAATTTCGCTGAGGATTATTTTTAATGCTGCTCAATGTTTTATCAATTGGACAGAACCGAGAAAGGCAGAACAAAAATAATCAAAACATGTTTCCCTCGCCCACAGAGGCCGCCACCACCACAAACTCGTGTGCTATTTCTACCAATTTGCGTGTTGTTGCGCCAACTACTTCACCGTGGTCGTAAAAGCCCCACGGAACCGGCAACCTCTAGGTTGCCGTCTTCACTGGCACTAATTGAATATTCAATAGAATCGAGCCGTAGCGGTCGCGAATCGTTTTGAATTCCCGCTGTTTTTTTTCCTTCAAGCGAGGATGAAACTGTTCGATCGGTGTTGTTTTCCGTTTTGATTGATTTCAAACTGCACTTGTGTGTGTGTATGCACGTGATTGAATCAAGACAAATTAATTATCTTTTAAAGTTTCACTTCCTTTTCAAGAAAATCACTGAAAGAGTGGAGTTTTAATGAATTTTTGCTCAGTTTGTAAGTTCATGACGAGTCAGTACATTTCGTTTTAAATGTTAGAAGACCCGGTTCTCAGAAAATAGACCCAGAAAAATTACAATTTATAATCGCGAATTGATGTAAACGAACAAAAATACTTATATTCTGTCATTAAACATTTACATTTATTATTACCAACATGCTTGAAAATGAGTACCCCAATGTTGAATCTAATGAAGTCCTTTTAAAATTGCACTTATTGTCTAAGAGCGACAGAAAACGTCTTTTAAAACATGAACGATTGAACAGAAAATCGAAGGATGAGAGGCACTTAGGCGTGGTGCACAAATGACGTAACGCTAAAAATGCGTTTTTTTCATCAGCGCGCGTTCAAAGCTGGGACACGTGGGACTTGGTGCGAAGTGCACAAAATTCATAAACACGACAGATCAAATTCTAGCGCCCGCTTTGTCCTCGCTCGTTCTAAGCAAAGCATAAAAACAACAGCGCGTCTCCATACGAACCGTATACGCTTGTGAGGAGAAAAACATCTCAACAGAGAGAGCAATCCAGATTCAAGCGCGCAGCACGGCGCAAAATTCAGCGTAAAACTCAGCGCAAAACTGGGCGCAAGATCGGCGCTGACAACCAAACATTTCATCTGTGTTTCGGAGCGTGCTCATTTGCCAGAGCGCAATTGTAAACAAGGAGTGGGAGCTCAACTGGGTACAAAAATCTTGTTGCGCATCAGCACCGAGTTGAATTCTGAAGACTGTCGAATGAGGCTCGACAAGTTCATAGAACTTCGAACAATGCTCAAAAAAATAAATGCTCACATCTGTTGGGATTGGTTGCTTCCAAACCGTCAAACCGATCATTTTCTTGCTCCCTTTATTCCAACGTTTGAAGCGGCCCTAATCGCTTCAGACATCATTATAGAGACGCTTGGAGAATGCTTCGCTCCATTTTTCCATATTTCATTGAAGCACACTTGCGCTTTGTCGTCAAGATCCAAAAGTGCATCACCCTTGTCGAAAATCGAACACTTCTCTAATTACATTATGTTGTTACCGAGTCTACATTTTTTTTACGTACATCAATTTTGTTATTTTTGTGCGAGTGAAACAAATCTCAAGTTTCCATTCGGTTCGTGGCAGTTCAACACACACGGGACATTTTTTGATTACTCGGCGCATAATTATTTATCGGCAGATATAGCGGGGTAACTCCAAGCGCCTCCCCAGAAATTCGAAGGTAGAAGAATTAGTTTGTAGAATTAATTTCGGAAAAAAAAGACTCGAGAGTTGCACGCTAACAGGATTGGTCGAGTTTTAGTTGTATGAAAGAAAGCAAAGTCCGTTCAGGCAACGCTACACGTTTTAGTGGCATTCCGTGTTTTCAATGCTTAAAAAATGAAAAAGATAGATTTTTGACCAGTACGGAAAATGAGTTGGATGCTCTTTCAGACGACGAGAAATCACAAAACTAGGCTATTCCGATTGCTTATGGTCAGCTCTTCAAAACACGCTATATAAATATAAGTTATCTGATGCTTATAGTAAACGGCATGCCGTTTATTGAAAAAGTCGTGGTGGTCCTCAACCGATCCTCTGTGTTTGTAATTTAGGGGGTCTGATCAGGACCACTTTTCCCTATATATTGGACTAAATTCGATATTCACACACGTGTGACTTTGGATGCTGTCTGTCGTTTTACTGATGGGTCCTGTTTCAGATCAACTAATCTGCGCTGCATTCGCATTGAGATGCCTAATCTTGTATGTCAAATACAAATACAATATACACAATTTAGGATTTTTCGGACTTCATATATTCAGCTTCAACAGGATACCCATCGATCGCTAGGTTGTTCCTCGGAACATCTAACGATTCCGCTGCATACTCAAAAACGAAGCGCTTTCAGTTTCGAATGCCTTGTATTGAGGTTTTCATCCACTTGAGATCCGGAATTATCATGAAGAAATATTAATCCTTCTAACTCCCGGAAAGAAGAGCCTTCCATCGTTCAACTTGGTCGAAAGCCATGCGTTCTGGAGTATTTGTAGCA
The DNA here is from genome assembly GCF_029784135.1 of Toxorhynchites rutilus septentrionalis. Lineage (NCBI taxonomy): Eukaryota > Metazoa > Arthropoda > Insecta > Diptera > Culicidae > Toxorhynchites > Toxorhynchites rutilus. Next base: position 47,511,597 of record NC_073744.1, read on the forward strand.
AAGAGTATTGCATTAAGATTCAATTGATTAAAATGACCTTTTCAAAACGAGGGCTCTCGTCTGGTCCTCCATCCACATTAGTAATGAATTCTGGCTTTATTAGTCCTCGATATCAAATAATTTCGAATTCAGAGAGCTCGCTAACTTTTTTTCCAAATCGAGCCCATGTTTCCGAAGAACAGTATGAACAAACTGCAACGTACGTTGAACCACTGTATCCAACTGCTTCAGCGAGACCAAAGTGCCCTAGCTTCTCTCTGCATCTGCGAAAACCGATGGAATGAGCTTATGATTAGCAGCCAAGATAAAATAATAATCTAAAAGAATCACACGATATTCGAGATGCATGATGTACAGATGCAAAAATTGAGACTTGTTATGTACCCATTACAGCTACCCACCCCCCATTTTCTGCTCTTAATTTTTTACAAAAAAAATATAATTCAAAAACTATGACACCTACAAAATTCTTGTCAAACTATGAAATGTAGGAAATTGTTTTACAAGAAAATACCAATTTTTGGGAAAAAAATTCGCTGACAAAAAAGTTATTTTGAAAATTAAAATTGATTTTTCTAAAAAACCTTTTTTTTAAATTCCCAAAAATATATATGAACAGCCCTCACAATTTCCAACAAGTCATCCATAAAAATAAAAATAAAAAAGTTGCTGTTCGAAAAACTTGTTCAAGTGAATGTGCCTATCGTCCGATGTATGGAAAACTTGTTGGAAAATTTAAAGGCTATTTATATCCTTTTTTTTCAGAATTTTAAAAGCATATGTTCTCGAGAAAAATGAATTTTAATTTTCAAAATATTTTTTTTTCAATGAAATTTTTTTCCAAAAAATTCTTTGATAATTTTTAATGAAAACCGAAATTATTTCCTACTTTTTTACTACATTCTTTGACTTAAATTTTTTAGGTCTGATAAATTTTTTTGTAGTTTTATATTTTTTAATTTTGAGTTTTTTCAACTTTTTTTCTGAAAATCTCAACTGAAAAACTATAAGATCTACAGAAAGTTGGACGGAGAATGAAACGTAAGTAACTTCATTAAAAATTATCAAAGATTTTTTTTTGGAAAAAAATGTCATTGAAAAAAAAATATTTTGAAATTAAAATTCATTTTTCTTGAAAAAATATGCTTTTGAAATTCTGAAAAAATAGATATAAATAGCCCTTAAAATTTCCAACAAGTTTTCCATACATCGGACGATGGGCACATTTACATGGAAAAAGTTGTTCGAACAACAACTTTTTCTTTCTTTTTGCTTTGAAAAAATACTATAATTGTTTAATTCGTAACATTTTTATGTATAAATTATCGCAATTTGCATTCTCTGATAACTTTTCCCAATTTAGAAACATGTCAAGAACATGTCAAATGTGAGAATTTACACACAAAAATGTTACGAGCAAAACATTATTTTTGTAGGAGTCTTCATACAAAAATGACTTATGTTCCAAAAACTATAAAATATAGAAAGCTCATATCTTCGACAAAAGTTAATATTTTAACAATATCTAAAGCTTTGTCGAATACAGTATATCGCTGTCTTGACTTTAAAAAAAAATAGGATAAAAGCGGTCCAGCTTCCGATGTATGGATGACTTTTTGGACATCGTAAGCGCTTATCATATATATATATATATATATATATATATATATATATATATATATATATATATATATATATATATATATATATATATATATATATATATATATATATATATATACATGCATATATATATATCCATATATCTTTGGGAATTTAAAAAAAAAGTTTTTGAGAAAAACAAGAAATTTATAGGTAGTTTTGTATTTGTAGTTTTAAAGTCTTAAATTTTTGTAAAAAAATTATATTTCAAATATGCTAAGTTGCTTAAATGACCCATGTCTTTACACCCACAACGTTCCACTGCTAACTGAGATGGCGCTGCCAACGGCCAGTCGAGTTGGCATGAAATTCGTCTCATGCGTTACGTAATTTGTGCACAACGCCAAATACAATCAATATTCACAAAAACAAAAAAAAAACAAATTTCTCGCAATTATAATATTTTTTCAAAGAATACTAGCTAATTAGCTTCAATTTGATATATCGATTATCTACATCGGTCCAGTTGTTCAAAATCCATGAATTTTTAAAAAAAAGGCATTTTTGGAAAAAGGGGAAAAATCATATCTTAAGAAAGTTAAATTACACATCTCTGATTTTGTTATGTAAATGAAAAAAAAAAAAAAAATATATATATATATATATATATATATATTTATATATATATATGTTATGTAAAAATCCTCAGCTTTTAAGAAAAATTACAAAAAATATAGCACCCTTGGTCCCGAGACTATTTAAACTATAAAAAACAAATACAATCAATCATTCTGTACTAGTGCTTAAGGGTCATTCAAGATAACTTTGAACTGTATTAAAAATGACAAACAATTTATTTATTGGAAGATATCGACAAACGTTCTTAAATGTTTTAGGAACTACAGCTAGAGAACTAGAGTGATAGACATTCGTTTAGCCGCGGTTGAAATAAAAAACTTGAAACACTTACAAAACAACGAAATTTTTTTTTGTCAAAAAAAATTTTTTTTTGGCCCTTGGTCGTTTTTTCGCCTGAAAAATCGATATTTGATAAACAGAAATTTTTCGATATAACTGTAAATATCGACGTGTCATGCAATTTTAAGACATTTGACACCAAATTTTTTTTAAAACCCTGATTTCTGGTGATTTTTCGGTTTTCAGAAAACTCAAATTTTTACGTTTGTGACACCAGTAAATGAAGCCCGAATGAGCTAATATTTGCATAGGGCATATTATCATGCAATTCACATTTCGTAGCGTAGTTCCGAATGAAAAATCAAGATAACTATTTTATTGGCACCCAAAACTATACTTTCGGTTTCGTACTCCGAAAAAAAACCCAGAATGCCGATTTTCGTCAAAAATTTTTTTTCCTGATGACACTAGATCTCGACGTTTCATGCAATTTTTTAAACATTTGGCATCAATTTTTTTTTGGAAACCCCGATTTCCAAACTTTGACCGCTTTGCGCCACTCTCCCTTAAGTCCGATTGAGCTGAAATTCGGCATAAGGTGTTTTTTCGAGGTGATGAACATTTTGTATAGGGTAACTTTTTGAAATTTTAGGGTCGATTTTTTCCCATACATTCATTGGTACCCTATTGTACACTCAACAAAACGCAACGGTATACTTAGAATGATTCTTCCAGTGGTCAACTGGCATTTATTTGTTTTCTTTTTTTCATTCCAAATGCCACCCGAAATAAAAGACGTAAATGGGTGAAACGCGCAGAAGGGCAGTGAATTCTTGATGGGTGAACTTGTTTTTTTTTTTCAAATGGTTGAAGTTTAATTTCGCCTCTTGAAATCCTTTCGCCCCCGTGTGGACAAAGGTTCAAGTTCCATTTTCAATTTTTTGTCTCTTCCGCCTGCAGTAGTCAGTCCGAAGAATGCTTTTTGTATATTTGTTCTTTCTTTTTGGTACACTTTGTACGATATACATATCTTAGCATACTTTTTATGCGAGGCCGGTGCATTTTTCCAAGTTTTATTTTACTTCCTCCTACACATCCAAAGGAAATGAATGGACCAAAACGATGCCGACAATGGCAACAGAGGAAAAGATAAGATTTTTCCAGGCCACTTTTCTCCGCCAACATGAGAACTCTGCCCAAAGAAGTATGACGTTGAGCGAAATATTTAATTTGAAACGATGTTGTATAATAATAAAAGTTTCACTTCTTGGTCGAGGAGAGTTCATAACTTTTGCCCTCTAACCAGGAATGCTTTATGATCGCGGGTGGGGGAATGGAAAAAAAATGCAGTCAGTCAAGCGAAACACGGGTCCTTGTACATATTGAATTCTTCTCCAACCATCGATGCGTTTGATATTGACATCTGCTACCAGAGGCAGAATGCCATTGCAGTAGCATTTACAAAGTTTATACTGCAATCTAAATAATACCTCCCGATTCCACGGAACTGACTGCACAGTCAGTAATATGCTCTCAACGTTCATAGCTGAGGTATACATTTTAAGCAAATAGAAGTGCAGTTTGATTATAAATATCATTTCCTGCCCCGATTCACGTGCGAGCGTTCCCCTCCACATCCTGTGATCTTCATCTAACTTCCGTGTGTCTGTTTTTGACATTTACGCCATAATTACGGCCATGCAAAATACGTGTTGCGAGAGAATCTGCATATTTTCTCGACGCCCCCGCGTCGGAGGAACACCGGTAAATGCAGCATTACTGGGCTCCCTTCGGAGCACTCGTCCCTTCCCGTGGCATCCAAATGAGTGATTCGTTCCTCGCTTCTCATGAATTTATGCAATTTCTTCTACTTCTTTGCCCGCTACCAAGACGGTAAAAGTTCTTCTAGGGAAGCAACCGAACAGTGGCGCAGCATCAGCATCTAGGGGGAAGATGAGATTAAGAAATTCGCTAACAAGCGTTGTGCTAATATAAATCTCAGTTTATTCTCGGTCTTGTGCATAGTAAAAAAGGATGACTGAATGTGCGGAAGGAGATGGGAACATCTTCGTTCGTTGCCGCCGCTTTCCCACGGCCACCAGGACAGTATGGTGATGTGCGTCACTGTGTATCGTGAGTCCGGAAAGGGGGGCAGAGGGGAGAAGCACTGGCGCCAACGAGGCTTCGCCCGCCCGAACGGCAAAGGACAAATATTTCCTCATGCTTTTATGCTCGCTGCTGGAGCTAAAAGTTAAAGTTGATGAGGATGGGGACGGGTGCACGAGTGCGGGAGGAGGGAAAATGATGAGCAGTACTAAAAATTTAATATGTATGGTTTAAGCTCTCTATCCGGCTCATGAGACGATCGTGATTAAAGTTTCGAATAGCATAGTATAACCATAAATAAGTAATATACAGCGCTGTGATAGGAGCTGTGTGATAAATGGGTCAATTTCGATCAGATCTGAATGGTGGGTTCAATGCTGAATGGCGTTTCCACGAAGACTGGGCTTGGCGTAACCAATACATTTCATATTTAATAAAGTTCCGAGACAACAGATATAATTGGATGGGATCTAGACATTGTTGGCGCAAAATGTATTATATTTATGAGTAATTTAACCTTGGAAATGTAAAATGTCTAACAACCCACATTTAGCTAAAACTTGAGTTCGAAAAAAACTATAAACTTGACTATAACTATAAGCTTGAGCTTGAGCTTGGGTAGACTGTACAATTCGTAGTTGCTCTCAATGATTGACCTGAACCAGCGCAATTGCATAAAGAACAAACTGAATGACGCTTGAGAGTAGCAAATCATCCTCATTGTGCATGCTTCGGTGATTCGAACTTTGAATGGCTAATAACGATGCCGGCCTCGTTCTTACAGTCACCAGAGGATGGGAAAGAATATTAGTATGATATTCGCCGATATATTTCGATATATTTGCGATATATTTCGAGAATTAATCAAGCAAATCAAACAAAATTAGGCATCTGGAGGTTTTAGGGTGCAATAAATGATTCTATGGCGGTTAGATATTCCCCCCCCCTCTCTTTGGGGGCTGCCATACAAATGAAACACAAAGTTCTGCATTACTCGACAATTAATCAAGCAAATGAAACCAAAATAGAGATTTTAGGGTGCAATAAGCGTTTCTATGGTGGTTAGACACTCTACCCCCCTCTCTTAGGGGGGGCTACCATACAAATGAAATACAAATTTCTGCAATACTCGAGAATTAATCAAGCAAATGAAATAGAATTAGGCATCTGGAGGTTTTAGGGTGCAATAAATGATTCTATGGTGGTTAGATACTCCTCCCCCTCTCTTAGGGGGGGCTGCCATTACGAATGACACATAACATTCTGCATTACTCGAGAATCAATCAAGCAAACGAAACCAACTTAGATATATGGAGGTTTTAGGGTGCAATAAATGTTTCCACGGTGGTTAGACACCCACCCCCTCTCTAAGGGGGAGCTGCCATACAAATGAAAGACAAATTTCTACATGACTCGAAAACTAATCAAGCAATTGGAGCCAAATTTGGCATGTGATAATTTTAGGGGGCACGAAACGTATCCATGGTGAATAGACTGTCTAAGGGGAGAGGAGGGGAGGAGTCTCTCTTTATTCTATCATATTTTCAGTATCAAACACTTATTCCATGTAACGGAGAAAAATGTTATTTGCAAGTGGTTGAAAAATTTTGAACGAGAATTGTGTCTGAAAATAATCTGATGTTATAATGATGAGTTTTGGTAGAAGTACTAGGCATTTTTTAGTAAAAGGTAGATTCAACGGGGTCGATTAGAAGATCAATCAATGAACAGTTCTGCGATTGGACTCATGAACTTGCGCTTAGTAAGAAAACATGAATGTTTTAAGATATTGACAACAGAAAACAAATTTTGGGCGGGATGAAGTTTGCCGTGTCAGCCAGTGTATAGAATAAAAATAAATAATAATCAAGAGAATCGAGAGTAAACTTAGCTCTTAATGGTTGATATCTCTGCGTGAACGCACGCTCTCTTTCATCGTTGCAACGGTTGTCACTCATTCGAAAAGCTGTACTAAAACATATACTCACGCAACACATTCTGTTTTTTTTTTTCCAAATGATGAATGTAGTGCGAAAAATATTGGTTTACAAATATGTAATTAGTTTCTGTATATCCTCTTTTAACGTTATTTGTTGGTTGACACATGAAATTTTGTACTATTTGAGTAACTGAATGCTATGCCTGATATGTGAACTTCCTATCTTCCTGGCTACTAATACAATCAAAGTTTTACACAACCAAAACCCGTGAATGTTCCCATTCCTTCATCTCGACGTAAATATACTCTGTTAGATCAACCTAATACAACATTGGAATCCACTGTATAGCATGTTTACACCTTTTCCTCGCAATAATGGAACTAAAGATTCTTTCGCACAGAGGTAATCCTCTTTAACCCTTTGCGGTCGTATTGAATTCTCATATGGGTAAACTGACCAGACGTCCCGCATTTCGACAAAATGTCCCGCGTTAGATTACGTCCTGCGAAACATCCCGCATTTGGCAAAGGAAGCGAAAATTTCCTGCGATATCAATATATTGCAATATTAGAATTTGATCATGTTGATTTTCTTAAATGGATGAACCTCAAAAAACACTTATGTGGCAGACTGTTCAAGAGCGCTTCCAATGAATCCGAAGGGTAACACGTTGAGCCAGTTTCATCGCACTGAAAGTGTACTTTTTGCTTAGAGAGTGTCAACTGGGAACGATAGCAACAAAATTGAAAAATGTTTTTTATAAAGGTGTCCTATTGATTCGCAGGGACCGACGTGAGTCAGACGAAAAATTCATCTTCGGTCCTTTAGCTCCGTCGGTGCTCAATATGTTAGATAAGCCGGAAGAACTAGTGTATGCTAGACAGGAAGAGGCAGAGATGTTTGATGAAGTATCGTAAATGAAGTGCCAAGCGGACTTACGGCCGGAACCTCATCCATGGCCGATGATAATATGGATGTCGGCATGTTGTTTAACCTTTACGTGGCTTTAGCGGTCAACTGTTTCTCTGTTTTGTCCATGAAGATATTTAAGGAAATCGTCCGTTTGAAGTTCGCCCAATTTTTTCTATTCTTCGCAGCTGGGGGATGTTGGCGGTCTTCACTACGATGTTTATCTTCAGCCGATTCATCTCCTCCAATGATCTCTCCGTTGTGTGATACCTCTTTATGAAGGCGGCAACTTCTGATATGCACTTTGTACTGTATATATACTGTATGCACTTTGTACTGTATATCTCCGTTCACCGCAAGGCTCGAAAGAAGAGCGGCTTGAACATTCCCTTCGCGCCTTCGCGTCAGCCAGAGACGTCAATGCTTACCTCCTTGGTGGGGAACGTAAAGCACCCGGTCCCCTGCCATTCGTTGAATTCTAGTGTCAAGTTGGTTTCGTCATTCATCATGAGCACGACATAGCGCTCCGCCGGAAATAAGTTTTTTCCACGCACGTTTAGTTAACACAATTGAGAAGTTATTTTGAATGTACAGCTGAACAATTTCAGCGCGTTGTTTAGGTGTGTATTGTTCCATGGTTAAAATTGTACTGAAATTACGCTTCCAACGCGGTATGACATTTGTTAATCTGACATCTCTGTCAAAAGTTATGGGGTTGCCAGATGCTTCCACTTTAAATGGCCCACCCTGTAGATATATTTTTGTAGTCATAGATTGATTTGACTCAGGCTTATATTTATGTAGGTCTTAACTATTTAGACTTGTGTTTAAAAATGATATATGATGACTCTTTGTCTTCTTCTGCATGATTGCATAAACAGAAGAAAAGAGTAGTAATGGCTTTAATGATACTTTTGTGTACATTTTTGGACAGAATGCGGTACCGAATTCTACCACGTTATGTTATCTAATCCGTTTAAAGGATACAAGTACATACAGGAAACTGTTTTTCCAGGGCAACCATTCGAGGTATGAAATAAGAAAAAATACAGATTTTGAACAATGAAAACTCAATTTAAATGCAATTACTACACACAATCACAGTCCTATGTCAAGATCCCGTCCGTGCCCCTAGGTTCAGACCCATCAACTTTTTTTTTTCAAAAAATCGTATCTTTTGAACTACTGAACCGATTCATGCAATCGGCATATCAAATTGAAGACAATTAGCTGGTCTTCTTTGGAAAAATACTACAATTGCAGAAAATTGGAATTGTGTTTTCGTTATTATTTATTGTATTTGTTTTTATGGTTTTCATGGTGTCGAAACCAAGGACGCTATATATTTTTATATTTTTTCTTGAAAGCTGGCAAGTATTCCATGTAACGTGAAGACGTGAATGTTCGAAAGAATTCATAGTGAAAAAATATAATTTTGGGCGGAATGAAGTTCGCCGGATCAGCTAGTTTTTAATATTTTTTCATTTAGTTCTTGTTATATTATTAATAGGTAATGAAACAAATAATAAACCAGTGGATGGTAAAAAACTCTTCTAGAGTCCGTATTCGCAGTAGAACCATTTGTCGGGGAAAACAACTGCACCGTATGCCTGACGTCCTCTACAGCGAAATGCAACGAGGTGGGGTTCTTTGTGGAATTGATAAAAAGAAATCTCTTTCATTTTCCCCCCATTTCAGTAACACTCGCTTTGGTAATCTGAAAGAAAATTCAATTTACGGCGCAGAGACTAAATAACAGCTCTCTCCGTTCTGGCAGATAATTGCATTTTAATTACATGCAAGTTATGTCCAACCATTTCAAACGCCCCGAAAAGGTGTTGTGATTATACACTCATTATCGTCGGGTTGTTAACCAGCAATTGATGTTAATTTTGCGCCATACCCAAAACTAACACCTTTCTCTTTTTTTTCACCTCTTTTCAGAGCAAGCAAATTCGTTTTGACGTGTTAGTGAAAACTGGTTCTAAGCTGTGTTGATGTGCAAATTGTGAAAGTAATCCAGTGGAATAGTGCATCGAATCAACCGAAACCATGAACATGGGCAGCTGTAGGAAGTCATCAAACACCAAACTCACCCAAACCAATGCTGCCAGCAGCTACAGTAATGAAAGCACCATCCGCTGTAATCATCGTCCGGTGTTTGGTCCGACCTTTCTAGTCGTCACAACCACCTGCTGTTTGGTGTTGCTAGCCCTAGCAATGCCCGGGACAGAGGCAGCCATTTCGACAAGAGGTGAGTACTGCTGAGTTGACACGCGATGACAATTTTGCTACATCCCACTATTGTGAGTCTGCACATTTGCTTTCCCCGAATCTTGGTCCAATAAATCTCCTGTCAGCTTGTCCTTGGTGACATCCGAACGGGGATTAATTTACAAATTATAAATAATGAACGCTTAAGCCGCTTCTCGTTTGTGGCTCGGAGCTCGGAGGAAAGAAAGTCATTTAGTCTGTGGGCCAATTCAATCAAGACGGCTTTTTTTTCCTCCTCTCCCAATCGATTGCCTTCGGTCGCTTTTGTTCCAGCGAAAGCTGTCGAATGACGGGCCGATTTGGTTTGGTTCCAGATCGCCAAATTTTATTTATGCATCTCAGTCCGGCTCGCACAGATTGAGAGAAGGTTTCTCATTAGCTGTAACCCCCGGGTCTGGGAATCCAATAGACGTGGAGACTGCGGCGGCAAATGTTAATCTTCCGGAAGCATTTCGGAGATCTTCACTAGTAAACTTTTCCAATATCATCATCATCGTCGTCGTCGTCGTCGTTTGCTCCTCGCCTGGGAAGCAGCGAGTGGGATGCTATCTCACGTGATGAGCTGCCGGTCGATTACCACGACAAGTTTCGGTTGAATTATTATCTGGGTAGGATTTTCTTTTGGCCCTTCTCGGGCCAGCCGAGCTGGCAGGAGGACACCACCGAGGGGGGCTGAGGTTGTAGTTTATATTACGTTTATCCTGGTTCTGCTCCTCTTTCCTTCCTTCCGCCTTGGTAGGATGTAAGAAAAATGGACCTCCGCGTTTGTCCTGTTGTTATTGAGTTGAGAATGAACACAAAAAAGAGTTCACAGGGGCGAGTGTAGCAAAAAAAAAACGAAGAAAATATTAATAATAACCATCAATAACTGTCACGAACAGAAGCGGACAGGGCTTGGGTTCGGGCTTTTTGTGTGAGTGTGTAGAGGTTGCTCTTTGTCAAATGCTAGCGGAACTTCATGATTTGAGCGTTTATTTTACTTCATGAACATACTGTAACTGCTGGAAGGTTTTTAGGGGAGGATGCTGCACGGAATAAAATATCGACGAAGTTTCCGTCAACGAGCGGAACCGCAAAAAGTTTATCCCCAAGTTCCTGCAAAAGATCTTACAATATTACACATCCTGAGGATGGTAGCGTGCTATCCGCTAGCATGATTGGAGTGGTTTAAATACACGTGCATGTATTCTCACCCTCCCCTCATTTCTCACCAGAAAATCCTTATGAGTATGAACAAAATTTACTCTATCAGAGTCAGTTTTCCAATATCTTAGAGTACATACGAACATTTGCTATCCGCGTGCGAAAACCAGGTCAGAAGGTCAAATTTGTGTCCGCCAAAGAAATGCACAAGTAAGTTTCCATGGGTCATTACAGTCTACGGCCGCTTAGAAGCAGGTTTTGAGTGACCGTTCGACCCCATTCCACCATAAACATAGCTCTGAAAGGAAAAATAGAAGCAGTTTGAGGATCAAACCCTTACTAAAACGTGTTCAATCGTTCAACAAACAATATTGACAATTTTCCTGGGGTCGATTTCAAAGAAGTGGTTGTTTTTCCGTTGTTTCTCAGCGTTTTCATTGGTCAGCATCAAAACTAGTGTATGATTTTTGTGTCTAGAAAAAATAGGTAAACAAATGTAATTGAAAAAAATATAGGAGGTTGTGTCCAAGATACGACCGCATTGTTGACGTAGAACTACGCTGTTATTTTATATAAGTCGCTTGTTTATACCTCCGGATATTATTCTATAATGCTGTGAAATTTTAGAAACAACTGCTTAGTAGAATAATCTCTGAAATGATTTTTTCATTGTAGAATCAGTTGACGATAATTGATTGATTTATTTCATGTCAATGCATTGAAAATTTTCCTCGAAGGCTATTCCGGTGGCCATTTTCGAAATTGACATAGACTCGGCTACAGTCGATTATATACATGTTGCAGCAGCACCATTATTCCATATCTCATAACTACATCAATATATCTTTGGCACCGCATGTAAACAACAATGACAACACTTGCAAGTATTTAATATCATGCTACATGTTATTTAGTATTGCCTCAAAGGAATCGCACCTCTAGATATCGTTCGTACAAATTAAGCGTAAACCAAGCGCCAAATAAGCGTTCACCATAGCATGCATACAGAGCCATACATTGGTGGCTTGAGATTACTAGAAATATAAACTTTTCTCATCATTTTGCGCTATTCTCAAAAGAAACGCTTCTGTTAATATTACTGGCCTCGAAAAGAGTTGCATTACTTTCTCATGCTCGAGAGAAGCGCAGCTGTCACACTTAGTGGAGGAAGTTTTGCTACTGGCAAGCAAAACCTAATCACGTACAAAATTCCAGAACATTTATTTTCTTGATGACTAAACAAGAGGAATAAACTCTTTTTGTTAATAACAACCTCGAAAACAGTAGCAATGCTTCATTATGATCAATATTAGCGCAAATGCAATCCTATTTGAAGGCAGTTTTGCGACTGGCACGCGAACCCAAATAACTTATAACATTCCAGTAAGACATTCAAGATGCTTGGTATTCCCAAATAATTTTTTGGTGCACAACCTTAACGTCTGCTTCGCCATAACGTCAGTTTAGTGCATTGATGCATTCTCAAAGGTACCAAAGGCACAAAAAACAATGTTAACTGCTTGGAAAAAGACTGAATTATGCCACACAGCTTGTACTCTGCTGATGAGTTTGTCAAGAGCGACCGCCTTCACCTCCAGCGGGGGGGAGCTTGATTTTGGTTGCTGCCTGGGCGTTTACATTTTCGACCGACACGCCGAAATCGCCTACTTCGCTGTTGTTCGGTGCGGTGTCACATTCGTGAAGGCTCGGTTCAGTGCGAGCGCTTTTCACTGCACCAACACCGCGTGCACCATTAGATGGCGTTTACCTCGTAATTTTATTGCCCCTGGCAATGCGTTCGTTTTTGCAGGGCTCGAGCCTGCCTTCCTCTTCTTCTTGCTCATCGCATACTACGCGAAGCGTCCAATTTATGACGCGGAAAGAAAAATACACGATACGAATAACGCAAAAAAACAAACGGAAAAATCAAACAACGATTTCCAAGTTGGATTACCACTGGTGGGGTCCAATCTTAGATCGAAGCGCAGCGAAAGCAAAGTGAACTGGATTACTCAACAGTCCGATGCCGAATGAAAGTTTGCCTTTTCTTTCTTTCTTTGTTTTTAAGAGGCTTTAAACTTTGCAGTTCATTCGCCTCTAAAAGTTTGCCTCAGCGAGATCCACTGTTTATACTCTAGGCAAGTATTCCCCTTCATTCTTCTTCTTTTCCTTTGTTCATGGAGACTTTAAACCCTACGATTTCCCCTCCGTTGGTCGTCGGTAAGTTGCTCGTTATTGATAGCTCTGTTCGGGAAAGCACTCAAATGGACAAAACAAGTGTATGGGAAAATAGAAACACTTAAAGTTTTCATGAATTTTAACCATTTACTAACCAGGGGATTCTAATGTATGGCATATTAAACAAATCTTACGGAATTTCCGATTCGTATGTAAATGTAAATCACCAAAATCCGTTCGCGGCAAAAATAGTTATTAACGTTAACTTTATTTCATAAAAAACGTGACCTGTTTTCTGATTTGACACCCTTAACGAAAGACGTAGTTCTACGTCAAAAAATATACACAGTGTATATGGATAGACATGGATAGAAAACATTCAAATAAACTCTTTCACATGAATGTATTTTTAAATTCCCAGAGGAATTGGCAGATTATTTTCCGGATCTTTCTCGATGCTGAATGGCATCCAAACGGAAAGAATTCCGTGCGTGTATGTGTGTGTGTAGCGGCTACTTCGATGGTCACCTTCTCTTCTCCTGAAAAATAGGCTTCCTTGTGCTCCCTCACAGTTTCAAACAAACTGCTTGATTTTCAGAGCAGATCTCGATCCTTCGTCGACCAGCACCCTCAGCAACGATGTTGTCTTGTCGATGTCCTCACGAAAAATGAATGCGTCTCACCACCCGAATATCGCTTAAGTATGTTTTTTGTGCGTGATTGAATCGAGAGAAGGCGTGGTTTACGATGGCAATTTGGAAGGCAAACTAGAGGGGAATGAACTCTCTGAGCTCGGAACTTTCGGCGACTGAGCAATAATCGATTGTGGGCGCATACAATATTGGATACGGAAATATCCTACTGATGAGGAAGAATAATCTTCAGAAGCTATCCTGTTAATTGCGATTGATTGAAAAATCACAAAACCAAATGTATTTGGTCACAGTGTTACATGGATAGAAAACATTCAAAAAAACTCTTTCACATGAATGTTATTTTAAATTCCCAGAGGAACTGGCAGATTATTTTCAGTAACGATTAGATATTTCCACATTTTCCTCGATACTGGAAGCCCACCAGTGGTTAATGCCAACTCGATAACCACCTGTTCATAGCACTTGATTGAAACATATTTGGTCACAGTGTTACATGGACAGAAAACATTCAATTAAACTCTTTCACATGAATATATTTTGAAAATTCCCAAAGGAACTGGCAGATTATTTCCCGGATCTTTCTCGATGCTGAATTGCATCCGAATGGAAAGAATTCCGCGCGTGTATATGTGTGTGTGTAGCGGCTGCTTCGAGATCTTCCCGGGGAACCGTTTGTGGCATCACTCTCCTCCTGATGGATTCCCTTCTGACCTAAGGTGCACAAACAGGCTCTTGGTGACACCGTTCATCCGCACTTTCATGATAAACGAAGAGCTTCACCACAACAGCGACAACATGCTCCAATCGCTGTTCAATTTGAACTGAGTGGATTTCCGAGCGGCGCTCGCTTTTATACCGATTGGTGATTTCAATAACCTGTTTTGAAAGCAATTTTAAGACTATTGAAACAAGTTTTTGGATCAGAAAGTAACAAGTATAGAACGCGTAGACATTTTATCTTTCGAATGAAGTGTTTATCATACCATTTCGTTCAGTTGTTTAGGAGCTATTAACGCTCAAAATCTCGGTCTCTGGGAGGCGATCTGGCGTAGTGGTAACATCCATGCCTCTCACGCTAAAGGTCACGAGTTCAATTCTCACTCCCGACATTCTTCCAAAAATGGAAGTAAAAAGTGACGAACCAGCCAAATGAGTTGAAAATCACTATAATACAGATAAAAAAAAAAAAAAAAAAATCTCGGTCTCCGGCGTAACGCTTTCGTTTTCGAAACTTTGATTTTCCACCCCGGTATAGAAATGAAAGACGTAGTCCTACGTCAAAATACCCAAATCAGTAAATTGAAATCTGTTTGCAGCATATTCAAGGTATAACAGATGACTTTCGATAAAAAAAATAGGGATTCACACTGGATGTTTCGAATAATATCAATTTTGAAAATATTTAGTTTTCATATGCATTGTTTCAATATGTCCGTAAAGTGGAGTTAATTGAAACGCGGAACTATCATAAGCTTCATGTGCGGTTTTGCTTCTCGAACTATCTACAGGTGATTTATGAAACACTAAACTGAATGAATTACATATAAACATTTGACAAAAAGGTTTTTGAACAGAAATCCATTTTCTCTTGAAGTCCGCCTCCGATTTGACAACGTTTGGGTTCTTCCGGAGGGCCTGCTTCATAATCGCCCAATATTTCTCTATTGGGCGAAGCTCCGGCGCGTTGGGCGGGTTCATTTCCTTTGGCACGAAGGTGACCCCGTTGGCTTCGTACCACTCCAACACGTCCTTTGAATAGTGGCACGAAGCGAGATCCGGCCAGAAGATGGTCGGGCCCTCGTGCTGCTTCAATAGTGGTAGTAAGCGCTTCTGTAGGCACTCCTTAAGGTAAACCTGCCCGTTTACCGTGCCGGTCATCACGAAGGGGGCGCTCCGCTTTCCGCAAGAGCAGATCGCTTGCCACACCACTTTTTGGCAAACTTGGATAGTTTATGCTTGCGAATCTCATCCGGAACGCTGAATTTATCCTCTGCGGAGAAGAACAACAGGCCCGGCAGCTGACGAAAGTCCGCTTTGACGTAGGTTTCGTCGTCCATTACCAGGTAATGCGGCTTCGTCAGCATTTCGGTGTACAGCTTCCGGGCTCGCGTCTTCCCCACCATGTTTTGCCTTTCGTCGCGGTTAGTAGCCTTCTGAACCTTGTATGTACGCAGGCCCTCCCGCTGCTTGGTCCGCTGGACGAATAACTTGACAAATTCAGCTTATTGGCGACATCCCGGACCGAACTTCTCGGATCACGTCTAAACTGCTTAACTACGCGCTTGTGATCTTTTTCACTGACGGAGCATCCATTTTTGCCGTTCTTCACCTTCCGGTCGATGGTTAGGTTCTCGAAGTATCGTTTTAGTACTCTGCTGACCGTGGATTGGACGATTCCCAGCATCTTAGCGATGTCCCGTTGTGACAACTCCGGATTCTCGAAATGAGTGCAAAGGATTAATTCACGACGCTCTTTTTCGTTCGACGACATTTTTCCAAATTTACGAAAAATTGACAGTGAAGCATGGCCAACGTGATCTATACACTCTTATCTGATTATAAGCGAAAGCTGAAGATATAATTCCTAAAAATTAAATTTCTACAGCGTTTTTTCCGTGATGCAATTTGATGTAACACACCCTTTATTTTAGACACTTTCATGTCAGAGTAGAGCCACCCGAAACGGTCACTAATGAGGTTTATGGGATCACCCAAATATTTAAATATTACGTAACGCACTCAACAAGGGAGGAGGGGATGGCTTTTGTAAACTTGCTTAGAAATAAATCCAAATATGTCTAAACATTTTTATGCAAGTGACTGTTTGTGACTTGTTATGTAGAGAAGAGGGAGTCTGAATTAGTAAAAAAATACGTTACGTAATATTTGAACGACCCCTTGTTGCAAAATGAAAATAAAACTTATATCATGTCTGTGTATTCATAAATTATGTAGAACATACCGAGGAACGAAACATAAATGATTCTTATTTTTTAATTTATCATCACTCATTCATACAGCAATCACCGACAGATAACGCCCGGTATCTGCAGCAATGCTTAAAAAATAGTCGATTTTTTTGAAACCAGCAACTTACCCCAGGGTTGAAAAAAACATGAGGTGGGTTTAAATGCTCAGAACTATACGGAAAAAGATTTTCCAGTTTAGTGCTCAAAACCACTACACTTGATTATCACTATTTGATCACTTGATGTTGAGTCAGCGCGCAAAAATGCTTGTTTCGAGTTCACGGAACAAGGAAAAATAAACAAAGGCGCGAATTGCGTTAAAGCATTCAAATATTCTGATAATGACTGTCATATGGTAAAAAAGCATTTTTCCCTTCGTTGGCACATCGTCCCGAACATTGCTGTAGGAGGTTGTAATAACTTCATAGCCAGGTGCTGTATATTGAGTATCCTATGGCCTTGAGTACTCTCTTGGGAAGTTTGTTTAGCTGCTGTAGTGAACTGATCTCATTGGGTGCTAAATTCTGCTTATGTATAGGAAAGGAAAAGAGGATGGGCAAGTGCATTCGGGGAAGTAAAGCGGATTTTTTAAGGACATATACGGACATATATGAGGAACATAATATTAAGATTGCGATTACTCAAGCTACCACAATCTGGTATGCGTGAGTATACCATTTTGAACCCCTATATCAGCAGCCAGTTAAATTCATTGATTGCATATTTACATAACCAAACAACATGCTCGATATGATGGCATCCTGTATCTCAATTACATAAAATGTTAGTAGCAAGAGATACGATAAAGACGTGAATTGAGCCCGAATTGATTGAACTTTGGGGATAGTAGAGTAAAACTATCTTCCAAGATCATTCCTCAATTGATTCTGCCAAATTATAAATGCCTGTTCGTCCGAAAATGGAGAATAACTCGTGATACACATTGCGTGCTAACGCCGAAATGTAGGCAAAAATATTGCTTGTTGCGTCGGGCAGGAAAACGAGTGGTTTATGCAATGGAAAAAACACACCCATTTTAATCGTCAAATTGTTTACTTTTTCACTATATTTTTTGATGGTGTTTCATGTAAAAAATGCTGGATAAATTTTCAGTCTAATGGTATAACACACAATATATGCCGCAATAACGATTTTGAGTATTATGCGTTTGAAAACTATTAATGAATCGTTAAATTTTTCGTAGAGTGACCCCCTATATAGAAATCAAAGACATAGTCCTATGTCAAAATAACCTTAAAATTGAATTTTCAGCGATGAATTGATCTTAAACAGAAGGGGATGTCCACATATCACGTGGACAGAAACATCACGATTTTAGATACCCCCTCCCTTTCCGTGGACAAGTGAACGATAATATTTCATATGAAAAATATTAGCTCATTCGGACTTCATTTACTAGTGTCGCAGACGTTAAAATTTGAGTTTTTTGAAAACCGAAAAATCACTGGAAATCGGTGGTTTCAAAAAAATTGTTTTTATGCCAAGTCTTGAAATAACATGATACGGTGTGATTAACAGTTATCTAAGAATTTTTTTTGTCGAAAATCGAAATTTTAGACGGAAAAACGACCGAAACATGTTTTTTTGACAAAAAATGGGTGGGTTATATCTATGATATAACCGCAAGGTTTACGTGGGACTACCTTAGCGTAGCAATCATTCGTTTGTATTGATTTTATTTTTGAATTAAAGGAAACATTTCCCGAATTTGATTGAATTCAATATATTCGCTTTGTGAGTAAAAATATTGTATAATTCCATATAAGGTCAATTAATGCATTGTGATAGATTATGTTCTTTGTTACAAGTAAATTTAATGACAGTCCTTTTACGTTTGGTATGATGCCTAGGACAAGTTATGGGAACGGATGAATTATCAAACGATTATTTTATTTTACGTTTCCTTCTGAAGTTTGCATCTCTCAAGTGTACGTATTTCTTGAACCGCGAATTTGCTTGATTTGATGAACTTCAGGCACTCAGTTTCGATTTTGACATGTACATGACATGACATGTACGCATATTGTTTAATCAGCGTTATCGTAGCAAACGGTTATGAAGGCATATCCTTCAATGTAATCTTGAATAACCGAGCCAAAGCGTTGTGTTCGTACCTGCTTTTGTAATCCGTGCTAGGAAAACACTTTTCGGAGTGCAAAAAAAAACATGCGAGTGCAGAAATACCCCCGGAAGACCGTTTTAAGGAAACATATTCTAGTTTGCACAAAGGCAAGCGAGTACAAAAGTACTCGCAGTTTGCATTTATTTGCTGAGCTCATTTCCCCAGATATCTTGGTTTGAAGTCTGTGTTAGGGAAACACATTTCAGTCGGAACAAAAACACCCCCGACTTGCATGTATTTGCAATGCCAAGTTCCATGTATTTGAAGTCTGTGTTAGGGAAACACATTTCAGTCGAAACAAAAATACCCCCGACTTTCATGTATTTGCAATGCCGATCTCTCCAACGCTGCTTGGGTTTGAAGTCTTTGTTAGGGAACTCATTTCGGTGAGAAAAAATTCCCCATACTTTCATGTATTTGCAATGACGATTTCCCCAAGGCTGCTTGGTTTTGATGGCTGTGTTAGGGAAACCGTAGATCGGGCCAATCAAAATGAGGCAATTAGGGCGTTTAGATAACGCTTAACATTTTACAATTATTCATTTGTTTAGCTAATGAAAAATAACATTTTATCAATAGCGCTAGAAGCGTAGAAATATTCCCTATCAATTGATGCAAACATCTTTCCGATCCAGTAAGAAATGTTCGAGTTATAAGCATTCGGAATCTTTCATTTTTTCCTGCATGTTCTGTGTTTAGGTTTTCATTTTACCCTCCATATACTCCGGTTAGACGTAGTCCCACATCAAAAAAATCGAGATAACAGTAAATCGGGTGACACCCTCCGGGCGGGTTACTAGGGTGTCACCCCTCTATAATACTTAGTTTTCGTTTTCAAATGAAAAATCAAACAGTTACAAAATAAGAAAATAAATAAAACATAGGTTATTTGTGCATGTCGCAAAGAGACTCAAATACTTCTTATCAAATAAATATCCTTGGGAGCTGGGACCGACACTGATATTGTATAAATGCTTCTCGTTAAGTGAGCTTTCATTCTCGTCGCCAGATCGAATTAAGGAAACTCCCTTCGGGCCCGAGAAAGATAATCCAATGTGCTGGTGAGAGATGTGTTGGTCCGGTTAGACCTTGATTACATGTCCCAAATATATGTTTTCCTTAAAGCTATCGATCTTCATTTGTGATTGTCCCTATATCCTTATATCCTCATTTTCTTCCTTTGCGAGCAATTGGTCACCTATAAACAGTAGAATAAGTTAATATGTAAATACACAATAGATATACGAATAGATTTTAGAATTGAGTGTGATTATCAACATTGTAACAATTTCCTTATATCCCATCCTTTTCCTGAAAAAACATGTCACCCTTCCAAACTCGAGTCCACCTCGAGTAATCGGTTTCCCACCTTGCTAACCATAGAGCTAAGAAAATTGTTTATATATAGTATAAACAATATAGTAAAATATATTCACGAATTCGGCTCCTTTAAACTTATATAACTGATCCTGCAAAAATAAACGAATTTTATTAAAAAAAAAATTAAAACAAGTGAGCTATTGTTGCGGGCTCAATGGAATGCGAAGCCATAGGTCTCTTCACAAGATGCCGCAGAAACGTACACTGTTAGAAACAGCTTTACTGTACGATTTGGAACCGATTCTTGGAGGGCCGAACCGATTCTTCGTGATGAGCTGTAAGACATCCAATGCGTTCACTAGCAAAAGCTGCCATTCCGGAACATCATAGTTGCCAATTTGTCAAACCGACTTTTTCATTTCGCTTTCAGGTACTCATAACATGTGTCGAGCTTGAATTGCTTCCAAAATTTTGGCTTCTTCTTCAGACGATTTTGATCGTTCTTGTAATTCCCGATTAGAATGACTAATGACCAGGGCTCGGCATAGTCATAGTCAACTGACTCTACCCGTATTCAGTCGGAAATGACTTTTGGCTTCTTCACGCAACTTCTCCGCCAAAACGACTAAACAGTCAGTCGGGCGTTTAGTCACTTTCCCCTTCTACGACTCAACTATTTCATTTCATTCTTCCCAGTCGAATTGTCTTCATTGCATTTTGAAGTGACTTCCCCCAAAACGAATTCGTTCCTCTCTCTCTGCCCCATGTATATCGCATGCATGCATCGATGTTTGAGTTCAACGTGGTTTAACATACGCTACCGGTGAGCTTGATTTTTTTGTATCGTACACGAAAATTACTCACTCGTATAAAATGGCGTGCAGTGTGTGTGCGCTATTTTGCACGTTATTTACTAATATGCTAACGCGAGGACCTTTATAGCATACCTTATAACTGTCTAAATTCGTTGGTTTGAGTTCACGATGGGTAGACAATAAGCCATCCATTGATGGGGTAACTACTTTTTTGCATCAAAAATCAAGTTTTCGTTCCTCTTTATATGGACGTAAAAATAAGATTGCGTACGCGGGTAACAATTTCGTTCCAAGGGGCGGACCAAGGGTACCATTTTTTTAAATATTTTTTCTTGATATCTGAGGTTTTTTCACATAACATATCCGAATATCAGAGAGGTGTCTTTTTTCGTTTATGAGTAATGATTTTTCAAATTTTACATGTTTTCAGTCTTCGTTCAATATTCCTATGCGACTAGACTACATCTATACAACTATAATCCAGTTTTTACCCAAGTGTGACATTTTTTTGAGTAACTAACTCATTAGCTTCAAATTGATATATTGACCATTCAAATCGGCTTCAAAACAGTTCAACGGGTGGTTCAAAAGTTATTAATTTTTGAAAAAATGTCATTTTTGAAAAAAAGGGGAACAATGATTTGTTGTACCATTGGTTAACTCTGAAAGTCATAACTCAAGAACAAAAATAAATGCCTCTCTGTATTTTAGATATGTTGTGTAAAAAAACCTCATCTTTCAAGAAAAAAATTTAAAAAAATACAGCGCCCTTGGTCCCGAGACCATGTAAACTATGAAAAACACAAGCAATTAATAATTACGAAAACCAAATCCAAGTCCTTCGAGAATATTGTATTTTTTAAAAGAAGACTAGCTTCAATTTGATATGTCCATCATTGAAATAGGTGCAGTAGTTCAAAAGTTATGAATCTTTGAAAAAGTGATTTTCGTAAAAATGGAATAAAAATATTTTTTTTTGGCTAATGAAAAAATAGAAAAACACGAGTCTAATATTCTGCGATAAGGAACAAAACTACCGCTTTTCACGGAAATCTGAGAACCCGTATATAGGTTTGGCATGGAATGGCTGCATTTAAAAAATAAGTCGTAAATAAAACTTCATAGGGTCATTGCAGAGTTTAATGTATGGTAATATGCGTTATCTTATAAAATACGTGTGTCGTAAAATAACATGTCTTCTGACAGATGGATGCTCTAGGTGGTACATTTTTTTAATGTATTCTTTTGACGTAGGACTACATCTTCAAGAAGATTCAATTCATTCCATTTATTGTTATCAAACTTACAATTTCGCTGCATCAAATAATTCCACTTCTGTAAGCGAATAGAGTTTTACTGCACAATACACGAAAAGTTTGTTAATCTGCGGAAAAAACAGGAAGTGGGTTATATCTATGGTATAACCGCAAAGGTGACGTAGGACTATCGCTGATTTAGAGATCATTTGTATGAAGTTGAATCTGAATTCATTCTGAATGAATGAATATTTGGAGAACTTCGAAAACGAGAGCGTTACGTTGGAGGCACAAGGTTTTATGCATCCAATATTGGATACGGAAATATCCTACTGATGGGGAAGAATAATCTTCAGAAGCTATCCTGTTGATTGCGATTGATTGAAAAATCACAAAACCTAATGTATTTGGTCACAGTGTTACATGGATAGAAAACATTAAAATAAACTCTTTCATATGAATGTAATTTTAAATTCCCAGAGGAACTGGCAGATTATTTTCAGTAACGATTAGATATTTCCACATTTTCCTCGATACTGGAAGCCCACCAGTGGTTAATGCTAACTCGATAACCATCTGTTAATAGCACTTGATTGAAACATATTTGGTCACAGTGTTACATGGATAGAAAACATTCAAATAAACTCTTTCACATGAATGTATTTTTAAATTCCTAGAGGAACTGGCAGATTATTTTCCGGATCTTTCTCGATCCAAACGGAAAGAATTCCGTGCGTGTATGTGTGTGTGTGTAGCGGCTGCTTCGAGATCTTCCCGGGGAACCGTTCGTAGTATCACTCTCCTCCTGATGGATTCCCTTCTGGCCTAAGGTGCACAAACAGGCTCTTGGTGACACCGTTCATCCGCGCGTTCATGATAAATGAAGAGCTTCACCACAACAGCGACAACATGCTCCAATCGCTGTTCAATTAGAACTGAGTGGATTTCCGAGCGGCGCTCGCTTATTCACCGATTGGTGATTTCAATAGCCTATTTTGAAAGCAAATTTAAGACTATTGAAACAAGTTTTTGGATCAGAAAGTAACAAGTATAGAACACGTAGACATTTTATCTTTCGAATGAAGTGTTTATCATACCATTTCGTTCAGTTGTTTAGGAGCTATTAGCACTCAAAATCTCGGTCTCCGGCGTAACGCTTTCGTTTTCGAAACTTTGATTTTACACCCCGGTATAGAAATGAAAGACGTAGTCCTACGTCAAAAAAACCTTCAAACGACAAACGAAAAACTTACAATTTCTTACAATCAAAGTTCTTGTTTTGTTCATGATACCGTTTCCCTCCTTCTTCTTAAATGGCTCCAACGATCCTAGAGGAACTTGGCCGTCTCGACGTAGTGTTACTTGTATCATTTTTATTTGTACTCAGTTGAGATTTCTATGCCAAATTACACGCCTTGAATGCATTCCGAGTGACAAGCTTTAGAATACGCGTGACCTCAGTGCAAGTCAGAGAAGATTTCTTTGACGAAAAATTCCCCCGACCAGAACGGGAAGCGAACCCGAACCCCCGGCATGTTAGGTGTGACGCTAACCACTCGGCCACGGGAGCACCGTTTTCCTTCACCTGTCAAATTTGGCCAGGGTTTTGTTTTACGTTAGGTAGATACGGTTCAAGAATAAAAGTAGATGACAGTATTAAAAAATCACAGGAGGGTTGTGTCCGAGACAATACCATTACCATTACAATACAATTACCAATACGGAACACAATTATCCGTTTTTCTCATCAGTAAAAACATTTTAGTTTAATATACAGAAAACACATTTGAAATGGAAAAGGTAATTTTATTTTATAATTTTTACTTTCTGATTGTCTATTGAACCCAATGCGAATTTTAATTGGACTGGCAACACCTGATACTATATGTAGAGCATATGGAAAATCCCTTTTTCGAATATTTCTTCACTTTTCCAATTTTTTCTCGCCGCATGAACTTTCCTTGGGTGAAAATGAACACAACAAAACAGACAGCTCAAACCGAACGACCCGTTCTCGAGCGGGAACACACCTTGGTTTTCATTTATGAAAATTGAAATGAATCGTTTCATATATCGATTCATTTTATTTGCTAGAACGTATTACTCACCCTTCTTGCAATATAAAAATGCCCCCGATTTGCATATATTTGCAATGTCGATTTCCCCCAGGCAGCTTGGTTTTGATGTCTCTGTTAGGGAACCGCCACATGTGTCGTCAATTTCGACCAATTTAAAGTGGATATTTCCGTTAGGATAGGGCTTGAGATTTTCCAATTGTTCGATAGTTAGTTTCATTACATATATCATTTTATTCAATATAAAATTTTTTTGTGGAGTGCCGAAATCGATTGACGCAAACATTTCATCAATCCATCCCGAAAGACGTAATCCTACGTGAAAATCCAAGCTGAACTGTACTTTTCGAGATAAAACGAGTGTCCAAATCATCCCCACTTTCCCTGCTCACCTTTTACAAGCCATTCAAATGACTTTTTTATTGGTGTCTTCTTTCTTTCTGGACTAACTGACGTGAATGTTGTACATATTGTTCCAAATGTATCAATTGCCTATTTTCTGATTAAACACAGTTCCGTAATGGAGCATGGGGCATGGAGACAAAAACAATGGAAGCATCTAATTTTCGTTAAGAATTCGTTGATCCTCCACACTGCCGTTCTACGCATAGTTGTCCCATGTTCCAAAATCAGAAACTGAGAAGAACGTAATCAAAGTTTTCTCGCATATTTGTCTACCAAAAGCTCTAAGCATTTCAATTTAGCAATACACCGGGTTTTTTATAAGCACTATACTATTGTTTAATGAAATGTGATGAGATCCCCTCACTGAATCAATCATGCTTGATTGCGGGTTTCAAAATTCATGGTGGGACTGTTATGCCTAGAATATCAACATGGGACAATTGAACTTGATGTAGTTTTTTGATATACAATAATTTTTTTTTTTGTGTTTTTCCGGAAGATTATGTATAGAAACATCGTTTTATGAAGAAATGAGTGATCTGCAACACCTTCGCAGAATATAAATCCCATTGGTATTAGGCATTTACACGTGTTCTGGTAAACTTTTTCTTATTTGTTTCAGAATTAGTTCGTTCTTCCAAACCAGAAATTAGCCCTGCTGAAAGTGTGACATGAAATTCTTGTACTTTAACCGATTTATTCGATATTGATCTACAAAAAATACATGGTGGGACAGCTATGAATAGAATATCAACATGGGACAATTGAGCTTGATGATGTTTTTTTAAAAGCTGGGAACAAACTATAGGGGAAAGTAGGTAAAGTCGGACACTGCGGGTAAGATGGACACTTTTAATATTTCATTAACTAAAATTTTTTGAAATATTTTAGTTATGCAAATACTTTCAATAAAGTGTATCAATACTTTCGAGACACACTGTTGATTTCTAGCGAGCGAACTGTCGAGCTTGTAAACAAAACAAAAATTATCTTTGCGGGTGCACCATTCGATGTAATTTTTACTCCGTAGAAAATAGCGAAAAGTTCGTGATTTTTTGTTTTTAACGTGTTCCTCCAACGGGTAAGTGTTTATTTAGTCCATCATTAACTATCCTGTGATAAATCAGAGGTTTTTCAACGCTTATAGGAAGAGCTACGGTCATTCGAAAATAAAGCTGCCAGTACGGGCAAGACAGACACATTAAGGTAAGGAAAGACGGACACTAGTATTTTCCTAGGGTATTTAACAAAACTTTTTGGTTTTACTATAAAGATGCCTACAAATTACAAGCGCAAGAGTAACCGGCAGTCATGGACCGCTCAGCAGCTGGAACAAGCCATTAAGGCTGTAAAAAGTGGATCGCCGGTGAAGACAGCAGCTAGAAGTTACGCAATTCCAAGATCCACACTGATTCGCCACCTCACAAGTGCAACTGTATCAACTCGGCTAGGACCTCTTGATTCCGTATTCAATTCTCAACAAGAAGAGGAGCTAGTACAACATCTGTTGGATTTGGAAAAGAGGTTCTATGGAATAACGATGACTAATGTTCGAAAGTTTGCTTTTGATCTGGCCGAAAAAAATGGATTGCCACACCCGTTCAACAAGTCTACCAAGATGGCTGGAAAAGCTAGGCTAAGCAATTTTCTGAAACGAAATCCCAAATTGTCGTTCCGTAAACCTGAAGCTACCTCTGCCGCCCGAGCCAAAGGCTTCAATAAGCCAGCAGTATCTGCGTTTTACGATTTGCTGGAAGAAGCGCTGAAAGATCCAAAATTGACGCCAGATCGTGTTTTGAACGCCGATGGCACTAGTGTTTGTACCGTTAGTATTTGTTTTGGCATTGTAGTTAGTTTAAAAATCAGTTTAATTTTTTATTCATACTTTCTTACAGGTTCCTCCGAAGAAGTCTAAGGTAGCGGCATTGAAAGGCAAAAAACAGGTTGGTGGTATTACATCTGCGGAACGCGGAGAAACAGCTACGGCAGTAATGTGCATGTCCGCAACCGGACAGCACCTTCCGCCGTTCTTCATTTTTCTTCGCATGCGGATGCACGAAGCTTTGAAGAAAGGGGCATCACGTGGAAGCAAATTTGCCTGTAATGCATCGGGTTACATGACAGTCGAAATATTCAATGAGTGGTTCGATCACTTGGAGCATGTAAAACCTTCTGAAGACAGTCCTGCCTTGCTCATAATTGATGGCTACTCGTCGCACACGAAGAACCTAGCTTTTACCGAGAAAGCTAGAGCTAACTTTGTTAAGGTTCTAGTTTTACCATCTCACACTAGCAACAAACTTCAACCGCTTGATGTATCCTTTATGGCACCTTTCAAGACGTACTACGCACAGGAAGTAGAGCGTTTCCTACAACAGAATCCAGGTAAAGTCGTCAGCCAATATGACGTTGCCGAGCTCATGAAACCTGCATTCATCAAGGCGGCTACTACGGAAATTGCTGAGAATGGGTTCGAAAAAACAGTAATTTGGCCATTTGATCGCAATATTTTTTCCGATGATGACTTTGCCCCGGCCACGGTGACTGATCAACCCGATCCTGAGATTCTTCGTGAAGAAGAGACGTTTCGATTGCATCTTGAAGGTGCGCCTAGTCAATCGACCGTAAATCGCATTTCCTGTGAGGATAAAGAAGTTCAAGTGCTTCCCGAAGACATCATGGCCGATTTCGCAGAACCAGACAGCATCTCAACGGTCAATAACCCGGCGTTTGAAATATCTCCGTCGATCTTACTTCCATTACCGAAAATGGTCACCCCGGGAGTCACGAAGAGAAAACGCCAAGCAGAAAAGGCAGCTGACATAACGTCTGCTCAATACGCTGACACTTTGAAGAAGGCGAAAGCATCATGTCTTTCGCCTTAAATCCATCAAAAAACAACAAAAACAACGCTCTTCGAAGAAGCCTAAACAAAATAAGGGCAAAGGGGACACCTCATCTGATAATCTATACGAGAAATGCGGAAGCCAGTTTTCTGATTCAGATTTCGGGACAGGTTGGACAATATGCTTACAATGCCTTTCATGGTTCCACGCTGAATGCTTTACTTCTGCTGCAACTATTTGTCAGAACTGCTCTTGATTCCTCTTTTTTTCTTGTTTTTCTATTCCCACTGAAAATTGAATTAATTTAAATACTCAATTGAACTTAAACCATCGATGAATTGTTTTTAATGCTTTATAAATAAACTTTCGTTTTGAAATATTTTTAAGTGTATCATTATACTTTACAAATGAATTATCGTCTTCCTAGGAGGTCATTGAAAATATGCGTGGACAGGTTGTTGGCTATTTAAGATCCTTTTCATTCCTTTGCGAGGACAATGGCCCGCAAAAATCCAGAAATTTTTGCATGCAGTATATGTATTTGACCTCTTCTGTCGTTCCCTTCCAAGGATGAAACTGTTCACGAACAACATGAGTAGCCTTTCGAATCGTAGCGTAATTCAAGAACACTCCCCAATGCTGAAAACACTAAAATACGTACAACAACTACAACTTTTCCGTAAGTGTCCATCTTTCCCTCCTTAGTGTCCGTCTTACCCATTCCAGATGTCCGTCTTTCCCGACCATGTGAAGAAATAGTATTTCGATGCATTGCATGACCCAGAATACATCAATGTTGGAATAAATTTACTAGTATCAACGGTAATTATGATAGAAAAGGACCTGAAGTTTCAATTTGTACAACAACTGCGATCATGAGAGCTATATATGTGTGAATATTGAGATTACACCTTAGGGTGTCCGTCTTTACCTACTTTCCCCTATGTTTATTTTGTGTTCTTCTGTAAGATTATGCATAAAAACAACGTTTTATGAAGATAAGTGAAAATCGTCAAAATGTAACATGGGACAACTGTGTGTAGAACGGCAGCACAGTAAATTCGGAATTTAGGGGGAATTAGAAGCTCTCATTGGGGCGTTATTTTGATTAATTAAGTATTGAAAAAAAATTAGTTTAGTATATTGCCGTAGATTGCTATAGTGCGTCCAAATCGATTGTTACAAAAATCTCGTAAATTCACCAAAGCAACGACTAAGCAATATAGGAGACAATAACTAATAGGCGGTGCTGACTCCGGGAACATTCTGACAGCCTCATTACTACCAGTACAGTGTCAAACAAATTGTAGCCTAATCTTACGAACGGCTTCACCCGACTGTCTAAACGGGAAGCACATTTCCTCTACACCAACGGAAACGCTCCGTGTATCGAGCGGATATCAAACGAAACATAACTCAATGCGGCTCAATGCGAGCAGATCAATGAAATAATCTAACTCCATAAATGGCAAGGATTTAGCAAAACCGCCCAAGGCCATAAATCAACCACTGCCTTAACACTGATCAATCAATCGGTTAAGATTACGTGTAATTCCGCCAGCAACTTCTGCCAGCAACACTGACAATCTCCTGTATTTGGCCATTGTTCATGTCCGGGCCGAATGCCACTCGAGGAATTGGACGGAAGAAAAATGGAGCTGAATCAAACGAATCGAACGGAATCGATGGGATGGTGGAAAAGTGTTAGCCTTCAAATGAACTGTGAGCAGATTGGGAGGGGGCGAAACTAAGGAAAAGGTATTACTTGGCCATAAATCGATCTAATGGCTACAAATCCATTAAACTTCTCGAGTGAGAGCATTTCGAGAGATAAGAGCACGACGCTTTATCTTCCGGTTTGTACGGGCGGGACATTTTCCCGGTTTGACCTTCTGTACCCACCAGCCGGAAGAATTGTTGACAGTACTTGACCACGTCCGAACTTCGAGAAGTTAAATAGTTTCTGTTCAAACAACAATTTCTCAAGTGGGTGTTTTTATGTTTTCGGGGTGAGAGCTGTCTCCATTCTTTGCAGTTCGGAACTTCTTGAATTCAGTCTGTTTTGAAGGTCGTTAACCAGAGCTCAAAGAGGATCGGTTGAAAAAAAACCCTCGCCCCGTTCTTCCGACTTTGAATCATGCAGTGCGAATCACGGAAAACAAGGCGACTCTGGCTGCCTGCAGAGACGCTTGGCACTAAAAATGGCATGAAAAATTCAAAAGCACTACGTGCTTTTCAATTCAAGTAAGTCACACTTGGCTTTCACTCATTGGAAAACTGTTGATCCCGCACGAAGTGTCTCGGCTGGTTGTTTCATCTCGACGTGTCCATGGATACGAGTGTGTGCGATTCGAGCCGCGATACGCGGAACTTCCGGGATGCCACTGTTGATGAATATCCATAGCACGCGTTACCACCCCCCCCCCCCACGTTGGAACCCATACCCACATAGGAACTTTATGCACGTGATATCCAGTTGCTATGCGATGCTGGCTGTTTTCAGTGCTCATGGTGGGTTGACTCTCGAATCTTGTATGAGACAACGATTTTGAAACCGGTATCCATAACTATCGGTGTTGCTGGCAGAATTGTATCTGTCGTAATTGCGATTGTATAAAGTTCATCGGTCTAACCACATCTAGTTGGAATCAATGGTCGGTACCCCGCAGAAACTTTCCAGAGGTCACGCACCACCAGCTGCAGATATGAACTGAAACAGAGCGAAATTAAACTCTTCTTTTATTACATCAAATCTCTCAATTAGCTAATTGAAATGTTATTTTCCCTCCCACTGACCATCGGATGTCTATTTTCCCTGCTGCCACGGCCGATGACTGGTGTCCTGGCAGGACGAAACCCAGAGCAGCCTCGGAAATGCGACAAACGGAGCGCCTTTGGTGAGGGCGTTTTCCACTTTCCGCCTCGTCGGGTGGAGAACCCGAGCGTAAACTCTATCATCGTTGGCAATTGCGCTCGCTCTGTGGCCAGAGCCGTTCAGATTCAGCCGGGCCCGAAGCATTTGAGTGGAAAATAGCGAGCTGATTGGTTGTATTGATGGGTTGACATCAGAAACACTACGCTTCGGAGCCGGGTTCGCTTCAGACTCGGGATATTTGATTTGTTGCGACTTTTGTTCGAACAAAGAGATCAATTATGTGATAGATACTAATAGCGGGCGCAGATTGGAGCTGTATCAAACATATCGAGCAAACATAAGCCAGTGGTAATGGATGTAATTGTTTGTGTACGTGAGATATAAGTTGCCCCCACAATTGACTCTGTGGTAGGAAAAATGATTCATTCAGATTTCTTAATCTCATCTTAATATCTTTTATTTTTTTTAGAATATTTTTTTAAATACGGGAAAACCTGTTTTTGTGCGGTTGCTTTTTGAGCGATTTTTCAGTTGTGTGTGAAAGTGCGATATTATTAGGAGTACCGGTAAGTTTCTTCGTTTTTTTTTCAAAAATTAATGCTTCATTCTGCAAAAAATGGTTGCAATTTTAATATTCAAAGTATTGCCCATCGCTAGTCACAACCCATCTTTCTGACAATTCACGGATCCCTTTGTGGAAATAATTGACCGATTTGTCGGCTAATCACGAATCGATCCAATGTCTGGAAAATACGGAGGGTGAGACAGGACCTCCCGTTTCAGCGTTTCCAAGTATGTTTTGACCGGTTTCGCGACATGCGGCCGAGCATTGTTGTGCTGCAAAATAATTTTGTCTTGTATTTGCTCGTATTGTAGCCCTTTTTCCTTCAGTGCACGGCTCAATCGCATTAATTGTCGTCGATAGAGATCCCCCTTAATGGTTTCATTCGGTTTTAGCAGCTCAAAGTACACCACACCCAGCTGGTCCCACCAAATAGACAGCATAACCTTCTGGCCGTGAATATTCCGCGCGGCCGTCGATGTTGATTCATGGCCGGGGTATCCATACGTTGCCCGACGTTTAGGATTGTCGTAATGGACCCACTTTTCATCGCCAGTAACGATTCGATGCAAAAAAACCCTTTCTTTTATGCCGTTGGAGCAGTTGTCCGCACGTGAAGAAACGGCGTTCGACGTCTCGTGGCTTCAATCCATACGGCACCCAATATCCTTTCTTTCGGATCATTCCCATTGCTTTTAAGCGATCGGATATGGTCCAAGTGTACACTCTGTCCAACTTCTATAAGACCATCCTGATTATATTTCGTTGCAACACAAACAGTTGCAACGATACATTCATACATTGTAGAATGCTTAGAATAAAGTATATTTAATTTGAATTTCGTTCAAAAGAATTTTTTGTTCATTTATTGTGCTCAAATATGACAATTTCAACTGTCAAGTTTCTATAAGACCATTTCAAAAAATCGCATGTGTTATTGATGAAAAATTCAAAACTATTACCTGATTTACATGTCAATAAATAAAAATTCCAACATTTTCTTGGTGAAATGCATCGATTTGTCTCTTTTCTCTATCCGTGAGCACTTTTCCGTTCGGCATTTTCCAGATTTATTAATCAAACTAACTAAAAACAACCGAAAACGTAACTGGTCTTATAGAAACTTGACACTTGAAAAATACAAAAACATTTGTTTACGCTCAACGCTTGTACACACACATATGAAAATCTTGCAGTGTATGATAGTTACCAAGACAAATACACTAGAATAGCGTTTTGACGCGTTTTGAAGCGTTTCGAAGCGTTGTTTGTTTACAATTACACAAAGCAGCAAGATCATCACCTGGTCTTATAGAAGTTGGACAGAGTGTATCTGCAAGTTCTTGTTGCATTTGTGATGGATCTTGATCGAGTAAAGTCTCCAATTCTTCATCTTCAAACTTTTTTTGGCGATCCGGAACGTTCTTCGTCTTCCAAGTCAAAATTACAACTTTTAAACCGCGCAAACCACGTCGGACACGTTTTCTCAGTTGGAGGATGGTCACCATAAACTTCCACCAAAATGCGATGACTTTCCGCAGCTTTTTTCTTATATTGAAGTAATGAAGTAACACTCCCCGCAAAACCACTCTCGTTGGTACGAAATTCGACATATTCGAATTGACAAAAAACTATGTTGTTTACGCTTCAACTTTTTGACATATACTGAAAAAGACACGCAATGACAATAGCTATCCAACGAATGTCTGGAAATTTAATTCACTGGAATAATAATCAAGTTACATCATCTGTTGTAGAACCGAAGAAACTTACCGGTAAACCTAATATCGTTGGTGCGATTAGTTGGTGTGATTCAGGACCCGATGTCAGAATAAAATTGCATAGACGAGGAATCGCGCGAAAAGGGACCGCACAAAAACAGGTTTGCCTGTAGAATTATCTTCAACACTTCAAGGGAAGGAGGCGATCTAGCGTAGTGGTAACAATCGTACCTCTCACGCTAAAGGTGGGCTGACCAAAAGTACCTTTATGAATGGGAGAGTACTGTATTTTTGACCCATTTTCATCGTCCCGACTTTTTATCAATTTGTATTGTATTTAGAGTACAAAGTAAAAAATACTTTTGGTCCATTTGAACCACGATTTATTTGAAAAGTCATGCATAATAATAATAAGGAAGGAGTATCCAAGACAAAACCGCGTTGTTGACGCAGGACTACGGAAATATTTTATTCAATTCGCATGTTCACCACGCAGAAATTTCAAATGAAATCGTCCTAAAAATGCAGATTTTAAAGACTTGTATTTTTGATTCCAATGAAAGTGTGTATTCCATTTGGGTTGGAGGAAATATGAGTTTTTCACAGCAATTGGGAATTTTTTGACTCAAGCGTAACTTTTGAAAAGTGCGCATCGATTTTAGTAAGAGAAATCTTTGATAATTTATATCTCAAAAAATATGTGTAGTACCGAAATAGTGTCTTAGAAAGAGTTATAGAGTATTGATGGTTGAATATGAAAAAAATGTACACTGAGAAAAAAAATTAGTACTCTTTTTTTTATTTTCAAAATAAAACTTTAATTTGCGATATCTAAACATGTATTTTTATATATTTTTTTCAATTTTTTCATATAAAATAGAAGTCATGTAGAAAATTTAAAAAATGGTCCCAAGATGGTACCACTATTTTTGACGACATTTGTGGAACATCGAATTTTTAGGAATTTTCGAAACTTCGAATTTTTGTATGTTAGCAATCATTTTTAGCCACAAATTATGAATCCTGATGTGGTTTAAAACAAGAAAGGTTATTATCAATCTCCTTCTAAATGTAGCCATCCTCGAGATATTAAAAAAATATTTGTAAAAAAAAAATATGAATAAAAATATGTATTTTGGATATTGCAAACTGAATTTTTATTTTGTAAATAAAAAAAGAGTACTAATTTTTTTCTCAGTGCACATTTTTTTCATATTCAACCATCAATACTCTATAACTCTTTCTAAGACACTATTTCGGTACGACTCATAGTTTTTGAGATATAAATTATCTAAGATTTCTCTTACTCAAATCGATACGCACTTTTCAAAAATTATGCTTGAGTCAAAAAATTCCCAATTGGTGTGGAAAACTCATATTTCCTCTAACCCAAACGGAATACACACTTTCATTGGAATCAAAAATACTCATGTTTTGTCATTTGTCGATGCCATTTGGAATTGCTCCACGTCGTCTGGAGAGTGGGGTAAAATGGCTGGCGTAATGCCGGTGTGTTTGTCTTTAGATCCCATTCTCAATAACTATAATCATTTCGTTGGCTGAACATCGGAGCTTCGTCATCCGCGCCTTTTTCGAAAACATTTGCATTTCGAACGAGTTATTTAGGCATAGAGACGTGCGGGGCAAAGGTGCGCACCTTACTGATATCGTCCAATAACTCTTGAAATAAAAGCAAATAAAATTCAGTTTGCTGACCAAATTGTAACTATATATATTAACTTCGAAATGTAGTACAATCATTTCTCGAGTTTTGTTTGTAGTTGGATAAAAACCTATTTTAATACAAAATGACAGATGCGTATTTTTGCCCCATAGTGGGGGCAAAAGTGCGCACTTGTTGAATTGTACTTCTTAGGTAACTTGTAACAAAAATAAATGCTTTATCATACCAGCGAGAGAAGCATCATTACTAGAGTGTGTAGGCACCATCCAGTGGAGAATGTTTTATGGGTGGAGATAGGTGGTTGTTATGGTCGAACATACCACGTGGAAATTTTTGAGAGGTTGGAGACTGGCAATATAAGATACCTGAGAATGTCCAACATTTGAAACAGAATTCTTTTTATTAACAAACTAGATGACCCGACGACAACCCACCCTCAATTGATATAGGGGTAGTGGGCAAAATGATCACCTGCTTGTTTGATACTAAAACTATTGACTATTGATGCCGTATTGATAATCACCTTATGTTTGAAGCATTTAATGACTTTTGATACACTTCAGTAGAGCCGTCGCATGTCAAAATATAAATAAAAACAAAAAATGCTCTCTCGATAGCCATTCGGCCGTAGTTCTGTCCGCATGGTATTTAAGGAATTTCTCGTGAAATTTAGTTTATTCAATCTGATATGTTATACAAATCATCAGTTTGGACGACTGTTCACATATTCTTGGAGAGCTGAACAGATATTTTCAGACTTTGATGTTTGGGGGCAAAGTGGTCATAGATGAACAACAACTTACAATGTTCTGTTTACTAAAGCTGATATACCTCATCGCATTCTGCTCTTGAAGAAGATCCTTTTGTGGCTTTGACCCTAGGAAAATATGCCACTCCAACTAAACCAAGCCTAATTATGCGGAATGTTATGTGTTTCTTACAACGTTTTTGTATGACAAAATGACAAAATTTAAATTGGTACTATAGGTGAATAGGCCAAGCTTATTTGATACATGTACCTACTATATCCAATATGATTTGAACAAATTTGGACGAAAAAAACGCATAAATCTATCCCCTTTAGCTTGATATGTAAGAGTGACCACTTTACCTCCAAGCAATAAAAAAGATCGATTTTTCACCCTTTTTTCTAATGATGAAAAATGTACTATTTTGAATTTTTATAATAAAAGCCGTTTGCTATCTTGAACAACAATAAGTTGAACTATAATATTCTTCGGGAAACGCGAATTGAAGCGGTACGTGGACACCGGAAATGGGCATATTCCTTAGGGTGACCACTATACCCCCACTTCCCCTATTGATATAAATCATTTTGAACACCCAAGTTCCCGCAGAAATTATTTTTCTGTACGTAATCTATACTCGCGGTATATACATTTTTTTTCGACATGTAAACCTGATGTAGACTAAGACGCATCAATCCTGTTTAAATCCGTTGCTCCGTTGTTGAGTTAAATCGTGAGGAACGGACACCAAATCATTTCTATTTTTATAGATCAAGTTTATAAATACATAGTTACCTTCACTTGACTTATTTGAAACTCATTATTGAAAAAAAAACAATATTTATTTGAAGTTCATTGTGAAAACATAAACATAAACGAAATTAATCGTTATTGAATTGAATGCACGGTGAATATAAAAACAATTTTCATTTGAAATTCATTTCGAATTATTTTTGAGCAATTGTTTATTTTTCTTCCTCATCGTGGATTTCGGTTTTGAGGATTCCGTCGCTTTGCCTTGGAGCGCTGTTGCACCGTTGCGCTGTTTTGGGGTTCGAAGAGATAGACGATGGTTCCCAAATCATTTCCTGCCAATTTTGTAACTTGGTTGAATTCGTACTGGAGGTTGTGCCTTCCGCAAAATCAAACGACAGGTGCCTCAAATCGTTGAGAGTCATACCATAGAAAGCATTGTCCAGTGCTCTGCAATGGTTCGTCAGATCCTCAGATTGGGCACATCCCAGCAGAAGTAGAAATGTAAATAAAAGACGATTCAAAACATAAATCACTTACTGATATGAGCCTCTTCCTCAGAGCTGATTCAGAAATACCGAGGTCTGCCGCAATCCGATATTTCGAGACTCCCTTTCGAAACCTCTGTCGGCCCGACAGCATTTCTGGAGTACATTTCTTCAAATCAGTTTTCTTCTTGTGGATCCCGTTAAAAATTTTGTTGAAAACATTTTATATATTTTTTGAGAGCAAAATACTGGTGCGAACTTTTGCCCTGCAAGCAATTTTTGAACTAATCGAATTCAAAAAAAACTCTCAAACTTTTTCACAAAAACGAATACGCACTATCATGTACTATAGAATGAAGGTTTACTTGACGGTGTAGTTTCGAGCTTTCCAGTTATTTTAGGTAAGTAAATCGTTATCCCCAAAATTGAAAAAATTTAGATCAAACCATCGCAAAACTTTTTTTACCTAATAACTTTTTGCCACTCTCATGAAATGTATCATGTTTCTATGTGTGAACTGCAGGTGTAATAATGTATCAAACGAATTCACTGTTCTGCTAATGTATCAAACCTACTCTACCTTATTCGCTGTGGCAGATTAAAACAAAATTCGAGGGGTTGTATCCGAGACACAACGCAGTCTTTTTTTTTTTTTTGAAATTTGTTGATTTATCATTTCGGATATTACTTGCGAATACGTCGAAAATTCATAAATTACTCTTTAGTAAAAAGTTCCAGGAACCCTGAAAAGGTTTAATGGCTTGCGTAGTTTTGTAGAATCATTTCGAGAAGCAACGATTTTTTCTTGCCTTTGCGAGAACAATACATTAATTGGTCATATGTCGCAAGTTGTACCTTTATATCAATGCACTGAGTATTTAACGAGAGGCATCTTCCGTGCATCGCCATTCAACCGGCATCAAACACGCGTCTAACTGATGCACATCTTTGTAGTGATAAAAATGAAACATCGCGAGAATTACCGTTTATGAATAATCGTCTCTCGACTCTCGGTCAAAACCGTCAACAAAGCTAGGAGCATGTTGCATCAGAACAGAGCCGATGCGCACGAGGGCAAATACGAATGGCAACTAAAATTATAGAATGCTATTCAAATGTACAGGAAATGAACAAGTTCTAAGTTTCGCGCAACGAATCGTTCAAATCCGTTTGCAGCAAAAATAGTTATTAATGTTAACTTTATTTCATAAAAACGTGACCTGTTTTCTGATTTCCCTACTGAAAAACATAGTCCTACGTCAAAACTAGTGGATTCTAGTGAAAATTATTACGATATTGCGTTGGAGTACGGAAAAAAAATCGAACTTTCAAAAATTCATAAAATTTCGATGTTTCACAAAGTTCGTCAAAAATAGTTTTACCATCTTAGACTTTTTCCCTCAGTTTTCTACATGGCCTCTATTTTAGATGAACATTTAAAAAAATACATATTGCGGATATTGCAAATTATTTTTTTTGTACATAAAAAAGTACTATTTTTTTCTCAGTGTATAATTTTTTCACGTTTAAACATCAATACTCTATAACTCTTTCTATAATCCTATTTCGGTTCGACTCATACTTTTTGAGATATGAATAATCGAAGATTTCACTTACTAAATTCGATACGCCCTACTGAGAAGGTTACGTTTTAGTCAAAATTTGCAACCTCTTTGCAACATTTTTTCAAGAAGTTTATATTGTAACAGCTGAGGAGGACCGAGATCGTAACCTCTTTGCACTTCTTCCAGAATTTCCATGTGATGTTGGAGTCAGAAAACTAACTTACATTGAAATTTTTGACGCATTAAATAAGCTTGATGTCTCCAAAGTACACAATAAAAACATTGTATATTACATACGTCAGATCAATTCTCGAATACTGTCGTATTGTATGGTACCCCTATATAACTACACACGAAGACAGAATTGAATCTGTACGAAAACCGTTTTTATTATTTGCACTTCGTAAACTAGGCTGGTCTTCATATCATCTCCCTCCATATGAAGCACGCTGTATGCTAATCAATATTGGCTCGTGTATCTGTAAAGAGTGTGTGTATGTATTGCCGCGACTAAGTAAAAGTTTATAGATCGGATAGGAGGGATATGAAACAGGAACACAACAAAGGAAACATCATTAAACGTTGACATCGATGTTTCTGAGGAACAGGTATAGATGAAGCAGAAGATCAGGATCACGGCTACCTAAGATATCCCGAACGGGGATATCCGATTGTCTGCCTTGTGC
Organism: Toxorhynchites rutilus septentrionalis; assembly: GCF_029784135.1. Lineage (NCBI taxonomy): Eukaryota > Metazoa > Arthropoda > Insecta > Diptera > Culicidae > Toxorhynchites > Toxorhynchites rutilus. Next base: position 47,550,235 of record NC_073744.1, read on the forward strand.
TCTTAGTGCTCTAGAGAGCTGAGAGCGAGCAGCATGGAACCGGATACACGACCAGACAACATGCTCGATGTCGTGGTAGCCATCGCCACAATCACAAAGATTGTTTGCTGCGAGCCCAATGCGATAGAGATGCGCGTTTAGGTTGTAGTGATTGGACATAAGCCGAGATATCACGCGAATGAAATCACGACCGACATTCAATCCCTTAAACCAAGCTTTCGTCGAAACCTTAGGGATAATCGTGTGTAACCAACGACCGAACTCATCTTCACTCCACATGCGCTGCCAACTAACGAGTGTGTCCTGACGAGGAATGTGAAAAAATTCGTTATAAGCAATTTGCCTTTCAAAAAGTGTGCCTTCTGAAGCGCCCACCTGTTGATGCGCACTGAATGGAAAGCGGAGCAAGAAAAAATCGGAGCTTAACGTGTTGAAAGCCTAAAAGAACGTCGGAACTCTGACATGATTCTATTCATTATTGATATCATATCACAACGAGTGGACTCAGAAGAAATATTAGGAAACCCAAATTTTTACGCACCGATTAGACACCTGAGAAACCCTAACATTTTCTACATAGATTACCGAAGAACGAATTATGCCAAATAGAGTCCTATTAATCGTATGATGAGCCTCTGTAACGAACATAGTGAAATAACTTATGTAACCATGTCAAGGTCAATGCTTAAAGACTATCTGAATAGAATAAGATATAGTTAAATTTCACTGTAATATTTGGGCAGCATATTTAGTCTACGCTGATTTGACGAAATAAATAAATAAATTTAAAAAAAAATATTTGATTATGGAACTATTAAAATCCTCTTCTAAATTAAACGGATAAATTATCCAGCCAGCGCTCTTTAGTTTTTTTTAGTTTTAAGTAAGTAGTTTTAAGTAGTATTAAGAATGTATCGGTCTACAATTTTGATTGACGACAATAAATATATATATAAATAAAAATGTAAGGCAAAATCTGTTGGTAAGCGGAAAACCCGAAGAAGGGATGGGCCGATTTTAGCCTTCTTTATTTTGTTGTATTCGTCTCTTCCCGTTGGTCAATATAGCGGAGAGAAAAATCGGAAAATTCGGAAAATTGAATTCCCATATGCGAGGATGGTTCCAATCGTATCAACGAGCGCTCGTTACATTCTCTTATTTGATTCATTCAACATAATATGTTTTAAATCACTCATGAAACAGAAAACTGACGTGTCAACGAAAACACTGAATGAACACAGCGTGAGAGTCATTGTTTGGAATCTGTGCGCGTGTTCATCGATGCTCGCTTGTATCATTTTATGATTCGTTCGTTAGTTTCTGCTGTCGTTCTACTTTCGTTTCCTGATCCGATTGGGTGCTTAGCCTCGGAGCTTTGGATCGCTTTATGATAGAGTGGTGTCGCTCTCAGAAAAGAATTGAATCGCAAGGCAAAAATGCGATGCGATGAAAATATAACATTTCGATGTGCTAATGCTCGCAGGTGCGCACCTAACAGTTGTCGTCTAATGACTTTTAAAAAGAAAGCCAATAGGGTTCAGTTTGCTTACCAAATAGTAACTATATATAACCTTCGAAACGCAATTTATAAATACTTCGAGTTTTGCTTGTCCAATATTTATTATAATACAAATTGTCAAATGCGGTCTTTTCGGCACAAATTCGCAGCCTATGGGGCAAACGATCGCACTTATTGAAATAAAATTGTATCAAAATCAATGATTTATCATTAGTAGCGTGTGTAGGCATCATCTAAGAGGGGATGGGTAGTTGATTACTTGCTGGCTAGACTGATTTGTTGTAAATTTCGAAAAGGCATACGATGCATCCTCATGAAGCTAGATCTCGTCCCTCTAGTTTTGTAACCTGGTTATATCCACGCTGAACTTTGATGGCTTTCGCAAAAACACCAAATCTTTGAAGAAATCTTTTGTCCAATGGTCTGCAATGGATGATCAGTTTCTCAGACTGCTCACTCTCGACTAGAGATGAAACGGAATGTTGATTTTATTTTCACTCCGGATGATCAAGTTTTCCGGATAATCGAATCATAAAAAAATTAAAAGGAAATCTCCCGGTAAACGTAAAATAACTATGATTTGCACTGACTTATTTGTATAATGCAGTATCCTAGCCACAAATTGACTAGCGCCCCATAAGGGAGCAGTAATGTTTTGAAATTCGAAAAATAAATCATTGCCTTGTTACAGCTCATGAACCGAAATATTATTCAAATGATCAAGTCCAAATACAAGCAAAAGCTTGGTATCCAGGAGCCGAGGAGAGTTCGATGAGATGGTTAACCGAGGCTTGGGACGAGGTACCGACTGATTGCATTGTGAAGTCAAGGAAAATGTTGAGATCCCGTTGTTGGCTGTAAAAGAACGCATGAACGCATTAACGGTGATTTTATGGTTTTCGGAAGACTCAAACTTTGGCGTCTTTACGACAACAGTAAGTAAAGTCTGAATGAGCTAAAATGTTGTATAGTGTATTTGTTCGAGGTAATCAATACTTTTCAGGAAGTCCCATTCGTAAATTTTAGATGACCATTCTCACTGGAACTGTAATGCACATCGTTACTCATGAATTTATTTTGAAACCGAAATAAATTATAATTTGCAAGAAAAAAATTAAATTATATTAAATCTATTCTGCAATAATATCGTAACATATGAAGAGGCTAAATAGACATCTTTTAAGAATCCAATAAATCAAAGGACTATCCAAGCGGATTCAAAGATTTATCACTTATTTTGTATTTTTTGCAACAATTTCAACACTCCTACCCCAACTTTTACTTTTCTTTACTACATTCATGATTATTCGAAAGATCATATTATATATGATGCCCTGTGGATAACCGAATTAAAACATACTAAACAGACCCTGCTCATCCTAACTACATCCATGTTTCATTAAATTATCATATTAGGTATGTTTAAATATTAAATCGATGTATTCATTTAAATTTGGAATTTCCAACGTATATAAATCTACTGGAGATAATCGAAACTAGTTGTATTGACCAACCCCTTTTCCAGCCCTCTCCTCTATCTAGCTTCGTACAAATTTGTTCAAATAACCATATTTATAAAGTATATCAACAAATTATTCAAAATTTTCGATAAAAAAAAATCAAAACCAAAATACTCCACCATGATCGAGTCTAAAATTCCGGATAATCGATCCTCCGGATAATCGAGTCCGACATGTATTTACTTTTTCTTAACTAATATTAAAATTATTTCAATATATCCCCAAAAATCATAATTGTAACCTTTTCTGTTATTAAGTTCTTAACAGAAGAAAATCTGTTCAATATTCCTTGCAGAAAACGTGATACTCTATTAATATGTGTTCTTCATCTTCACTCAGTTTTTAAAGTCAATTAATTCATTGATTGTCGGTCTGGGAGACCATTTGCGCGAGTATATTAGGGTTAAAAACAGGTTAAAAACGTTTTTTTGGGAGAAGTAATGGATACAATCTGGAACGTAACGTTATCTGATTGTGTGGAAAGTTCTTTCGGATTTACATTAGAACTTCATTTTTTTTTCTGAAGAAACATTCCGCAAAAACTGAAATATGTATATTTGGAAGATTACTTTTTTTCCATCGATTGGTGAAACGCTATACTCCATGCGAAAACTGATAAATATTGACCATCCGGATAACTGAAAAATTCTTGCTATCAATTTCATATCACATCTGTGTGTATATTCGCCTGCGCCAGACTTTTTTATTCGATGTTTTCTTCTTTACGTTAGCCATGTGGTCCTGATCTTTTGTCGTTAAAAGTTACCTACTGGCGGTTTTCCAATTTCCACAAAAACAAACTACTGTACCACAAGCATTTACAAAACATAACATCTTTTATCGCATATACAATTAGCCCACATTAATCTAAAATATGTATTACACCTGATAAATTTTAAGAATAAGTAGGGGATATTCAAAAACAACTGATCGAATAAAAATCGCCGCTTTGTTCCCTGCTCTAAATATTTGTACGGTATGCATCACAATATACAGACATTTGCTGCATTGGCCCCTAAAACGCTTGCTGTCGGTATGATAATTGTTCAAATGAGTGCAATCACGGGAAAATTATCGCTTGGCGATCCTTCTCTGTCTCATCCGCACACAAATCCGATCGATGGAGAGTGAATCATTGGTCGACAGAGCTGCTGTTCTTTCTACTTACGAGACAGAATGAACTTGTCTACCATATGTTTGGATTCGCTCACTCACTGAGTGGTATCGTATGATGCGAGACCAACACGTTGATTGGAGAAGCTGTTTTCACTTGCTGAAAAAATTTGGTTGCTTTCGTCGATTCTCTCGTCAATCACCAACATTGCCCATATGTTCTACAATTAGCTAAGCGTTATTGATCCATTTGATGTTGGCACTAACGAAATTGATTTTTGTTCGAAAGTGGAAAAGGATTTTCAGACGGAATAACGCATTCCTATATCTTCTATCTATATAAACAAAAATGGAAGGCCAAATGTGTTGGTGTGCCCTAAACCCGAGGAAGAAATGGTCCGATTTAAACTGTCTTTAGTTTGTAATATTCTCTGTATCAAACATGTTTTCCATGTAACGGAGAAACATGTTATTACCAAACGCTTGAAGAATCTTGAACGAGAATTGTGTCTGAAAATTATATTATAAGGACGGATTTTTGTAGAAGTACTAGACAATTTATAGTAAAAGGAAATTGTAAAGGGTCAAAGGGTAATTAATCAATAGAGAGTTCAGTGATTGGACTCACTAACGTTTACTTAGTAAGAAAACGTGGATGTTTGAAAATATTCAAATCAAAAAATCTATTTTAGGCGGGACGAAGTTCGTCGGGTCAGCTAGTAAATAAATAAAAATATTCCCAATTGCTGTGAAAAACTCATATTTCCTCCAACCCAAATGGAACACAACCTCTAATTCGAATCAAAAATACTCATGTTTTGTCATTTGTTCTCATACATTACCCGTAAACACGTAGATACGTAAATCAACGTTTTGCCTTCCCATCAAATTCAATAACCAGGAACCAGCTTTTGATTTTGAATTCCTTCCACTCGCTTCAACAAATTTAAACAATTTAATTGGCTGATATGCCGATCGGAAGGAATTCAATCAATCAAATTTCGACGAGGCGAGGCGGACACACGATATCATCCGAACATTCAATTTGAAATCAACCAATCGCTCTTTTGAGTGAACTAACGAAAGCAGCTTTAAAACCAGCTGCCCCCTTTTATCAGCGATTACAGCATACGTGTGTCTGTCTGTATGTGCGGTTGAGGGTTGTTAGTGTGGATAGATAGTAGAAAATGGGGGAAAAAACCCTAAACCCTTCCGATGGACGGTAAATCGTTGAAAGCTAGTGGGCATATATTCAACCTTAAATTCAGTCACAACCGCTGTTTTTCGGTCGGGGTTTGTGGGCGAAACTTACACCGAGTCCACCCCCCCCCCCCCCCTCGAAACACTGGGTGTGAGCTGGAACGGAGGAAAATAACACGATTGACGTTTTTGCGCAAAGCGGGAAACTTTTGTTAGTTTGTTTCTGTTTCATTGATTTTCCGGGCGAGCAAACCCACGGACACAGAAGTTCAGCCGACTTGTTTACCAAATGGCAATAAAAGTGTGGGATACAGAGGGGGAGGTTATGGTGCTCCATTCCGCGCCAGAGGAGCAAAAGACAGCGAGCGAAAATTAACGTGGTTGTGTGCCGCATTGTTTGATGATTACTAACAAGCTTTTGCGTGAAATTTTAATTAGATATCAGTTGTCGAAAACCGGCTGTTTCAAGTGGTTCCAGCGCTGGCAGGATGGTGTTTTGGGAGAGAATTAATTAAAATGGTCGAATCGCTACCGAAAACAACACGCGTGCTTTGGGAGGATAATTTCGGGTCGTCGTCGTCGTCGTCTGTTCGTGAGTGAGTGTTCGACGGAACAGCATTATAATCAGCGAATGATGGGTGATTGATAATCAACGTCAAGTTGATGGCTTGAATGGGAATTCCGAGCGCGATCAGCCACCACCTAAGCGTTATACTGATTTGATAGTAGCTTTAATTCATGATATATGTTTTTTTTGTGAGCAGATAAGTCATAGCAAATGTTTGAAATAAACAAAAGATAAAGGAAGTTTTTCTTGCCAGCATTTATAACTTTATCCGTCGCCATGGCCTAGTGGATACCGTGGTGCTTACCAAAATCTATTGTCAAAGATCATTCTTCTGTCTTGAATTGGTTCGATGAATCTGGTTTGTCTGCTTTGCTTTCTCTGTTGAGTTATTTTTCATCACAAAAGCGTATACGGTTGGTATGGAGGCGCGCTGTTGTTTCCATGCACAGCTTAGAACGAGCGAAGACGAAAGGGGCGCTAGAATTTGATGTGTGTCTGTGTGTGTATAAAATGAGGTGGGCATCACACAAGTGAGAAGCGATGTTTAGTATCTCTCGAGTTTATAAGTTTGGTACACTTCGAAGCAAGAGAGAATACGCCTAACTGAGCAACTATCTTCGTTTGAAAGCCGATCTAAATATTATATATTCACAAACAGCAAATATATAAAATATATATTTCATCAGACATTCTAAAGTTGTACTAGGTATCAATTCAATCTAATTAATTTATTCGATACACAAGTAATAATCCAAATTGATTCAAGTATCTACGTATAACATGATAGTCTCGGATGAGAAATTCTAATAATTATCGATAATGTCACCATCATGGTTACCATATCTACAGATTAATCTGTATTGAAAATACAGATTTTTTGAAATATCGTTCTAACATTAGTTATGGCTTGATGCCAATAATGTTTTTTCTCATCTAACCGATTCTTATTCACATATTGATATATTGAAAATCAATTTGAATCAATCTGAATAAAAGTTCATTTCGGCATTCATATGTAGCGTAATGTCCTTCTTTGGCATGTTCGATTTAAGGGGAAAAGATTTAAAAATATGTGTCATCGATTAGCGTTATAATCTCTGAAATAAAATGATTTGTTGTTCGTTCCTCACGATTTAACTCGAGAACGGAGCAACGGATTTGAAAGACAGTGTAGGGTTTATATTAGAGATGGAACGGATAATCGGTAACTATCCGGTATCTGGTCTATTCGGCCAATATTTACTATCCGGCCGATAACATATAAACGAAAAACTTTTTTCCTGTAAAATTGGTTGCAAATTATAAGAGCTAATCACACATTTTTTTTAAGAATTTATAAAAAAACGTTTTTGAGATAAATGAATATCATCTTTCAAAATATTTTTTTCAGTGTAATTTTTCTTTAAATTTTTTTGGTATTTTTTAAGAAAATTTGAACAATTTCCTACATTTCATCCTTTGATCAGAATTTTTTAGATATTAAAGATTATGAGTTATCAACTTTTGAGAAAAAAAGAAGAAAAAAAATTTGGCCCCTTCCAAAAATTAGTCTAGTTCTTCTTCGAAGATTTCAACTATGCAAAGTTGCTTAAAAGACCAATGTCTTTACACTCACTGCAATCTGAGATATTGCTGCCAATGGCCAGTCGAGTTGGCATGAAATTCGTCAAAACTGTCCTTCAATTTTGCGATGTGATTATTATTTATTGAACAACTAGCTGTCCTGGCAAACTTCGTCCCGCCCAAAATTTGTTTTTTGTTATCAATACCTTCAAACATTCACGTTTTCTTACTAAGCGCAAGTTCTTGAGTTCAATCGCAGAACTGTTCATTGATTGATCTTCTAATGGACCCCGTTGAATTTACCTTTTACTAAAAAGTTCCTAGTATTTCTACCAAAACTCATCATTATAATATCAGGTCTTTTTCAAACACAATTGTCGTTTAAGATTTTTCAACCACTTGCAAATAACATGTTTCTCCGTTACATGGAATAAATGTTTGATACAGAAAATATGATAGAATGAAGACAGATCCCTCCTCTCTTCTCCCCTTAGAGAGGGGGGAGGAGTATCTATTCACCATAGAAACGTTTCGTGCCTCCTAAAATCTTCACATGCGAAATTTGGCTCCATTTCCTTGATTAGTTTTCGAGTTATGCAGAAATTTGTTTTTCATTTGTATGACAGCCCCCCCTAAGAGAGGGGGGAGGAGTATCTAACCGCCATAGAATTTATTGTACCCTAAAAACTCCAGATGCCTAATTTGATTGCATTTACTTGAATAATTCTCGAGTAATGTAGAAATTCGTGTTTCATTTGTATGGCAGCCCCCCCTTAGAGAGGGGGGGAGGAGGGGTCTCAAACTTTCATGAAAACCTTCCCCGGCCCCAAAAACCCCTATATACCAATATTCATGTCGATCGATTCATTAGTTTCCGAGTCCATAAGAATCAGACAGACAGACAGACAGACAGACAGAAATCCATTTTACATACATAGATTAATCATCAAATGCGAATGGGATTTTTTTTTATTAAAACAACAATGTGTCCGTATTGGAAGGTCCTATGAGAACGTTATAGAAATCAAATGAGAGCTGTTTTCTGATTGGATTTGCTTTTGAATTAGTCGGCAAAAAATTGTGTTAGCTCAAAACGAAAACTGAAAGGAATCTTTTTTTTAAATCTCTTCTCGATATTTTTGTCCACGAGATAGAATTTGATCCTAATGTATTACAAAACTTGAGAGTTTGAGCTTTAAAATGATGTACATCCCATCTTTATGGGTTCAAAAAATATTTTACTTTATTTGTAATGAAAAGAATCGGCAATTAGCCCGAGAAACCCAATATATTGATTGAGCACAATGAATGATTGAAATTCTCCAATTCACACATGCTCGGGTTGCATAATGATACTTACGTTATTGTCATCAGACATGCTAAAACATTATCTGAGGAACACGTGTGTAGAGGGAGCGAAACAAACAGTGAGCTGTTCGTTTCGAAAGCAGATAGCGAACGACGGCTATGCTTATGACACAGTTAACAGGATCGACGGGAGAAAGAATACATTTACCTGCGAGATGCTCTCATGAGCAACGCCGACACAGCCTTTGCTATTGCCAGGCCAAAACGCCTATCCATGACAATGCATTACGTTACGGCAAGTGTGTTCAACCAGAAAATGAAGTTTTTTTTTTTTTTTTTTTTTTATCTGTATTATAGTGATTTTCAACTCATTTGGCTGGTTCGTCACTTTTTACTTCCATTTTTGGAAGAATGTCGGGAGTGAGAATTGAACTCGTGACCTTTAGCGTGAGAGGCATGGATGTTACCACTACGCCAGATCGCCTCCAGAAAATGAAGTCTTTATTGTGCATAATTGCAATATAACACGCATTCGGTCCCGCGCGTTGCTGGATGTACTCGGGTGAATGGTAAAAGTGTGGATTACCTCACTGACACATCTTTAGTTTTATTGGTCGACAAAATATGCCCTGAGGAAATCCATAGCGAAATTTCCTAGAGAATTTCAAATCTGTCTACTGATCAGCTACACACCCGTGTTCTGAAATCCGATCGAGTCAAAATTATTCGAACGGATCGCAATTTGTCATTTTGTAATCCGTTCGACTCAAGTCCAATCGAGTAGTGCAAATGTGCTAGCCTTGCCACGCAATTAGTTATAGACGACATTGAGTTTCGTGTTCCATTTGTATGAAGCGAAAATGGAAATGGGTTTACGGAATAAACACGCTTTTAAAACAAAATTATGAACGGAAAAAAGGTCTACAGTAATGAATATGTGTTCTATGTGACAAAGTAACACATTCTCAGCAAGTGGGGAAAAATCTTCAACCGAAAATATGTCTGATAGTAATTTTATATTATGGATAAAGTTTTGGCAGAAATGCATGGAGTTTTATATAAATCAGCAATTCCAAATGAAAACGACAAATGACAAAATATGAGTATTTTTGACTCGAATGAAAGTGTGTATGCCGTTTGGGTTAGAGGAAATATGAGTTTTCCACAGCAATTGGGAATTTTTTGACTCAAGCGTAACTTTTGAAAAGGGCGTATCGATTTGAGTAAGAGAAAACTTTGATAATTTATATCTCAAAAACTATAAGTCGTACCGAAATAGCGTCTTTAAAAGAGTTATAGAGTATTGTTGAATATGAAAAAAAACTACACTGAGGAAAAAATTAGTACTCTTTTTTTTACAAAATAAAAATTCAATTTGCAATATCTAAAATACATATTTTTTAATTTTTTGATACAAAATAGAAGTCATGCAGAAAATTTAAAAAATGGTCCCAAGATGGTAAAACTATTTTTGACGAACTTTGTGGAACATCGAATTTTTAGGAATTTCCGAAACTTCGAATTTTTGTATGTTAACACTCATTTTTAGCCACAAATTACAAATCCTGATGTGATTTAAAACAAAAAAGGTTATTATCAATATCCTTCTAAATGCAACCATTCTCGAAATATTTAAAAAAATATTTCTAATTTATTGTTTTTTTTTATAGTAAATAATCCCTTTTAATATGTTTGTCGTGTTATACCGTCATGTTCATGAAATTTAATGAATTTGCCTATAATTTCCAACAACTTTTCCAAATACATCATCATGGTTCATTTTTTGACTCAAGCGTAACTTTTGAAAAGGGAGTATCGATTTGAGTAAGAGAAATCTTTGATAATTTATATCTCAAAAAATATGAGTCGTACCGAAATAGTGTGTTAGAAAGAGTTATAGAGTATTGTTGGCTTAATTTGAAAAAAATATACACTGAGAAGAAAAATTTGAACTCTTTTTTTATTTAAAAATAAGGCAAGGTTGCCATATTTTCATAGAACTATTTAATTTGAATCGAACGGATTTAAAAATGCAAAAGTCGATTCCGATCGAATCGTGAAATCCGATCGAGTTTCAAACCAATCGGATTTCAGAATATGAATGGCTATTCGATACTGTAACCACAAGCATGATTCATGTCCCATGCGGGGATCTAAAACATTTGCCGCCATGAAGGACAGATGGAATATGTACAAAGCGTTTTTCAAAAGATTTTAACAACGACACGTTCACAAGCGTAGGCGGATATCCAATCATTCACAGACATCAACAACGCAGACATTGATATTGAAAATCGTTGAGTACCATATTCGCTGAGAAAAACAACATATTAATGTGATAACTGACATTTGGTTAAAAAGATACACGAAAGACGGTTGAGTAGTTTTATTGACTAGCATTAATATATGTTCTGTCCAATTCATCTTCCTATTCAAAACGGTTGCATTCCATCCCAAAGCATGTAGTTGACTAATGAGTGTCATCCATAACTGGGAGCAATATTGATTCTTCGCGGAACTTTATGAAAAATGGGCTTCACCAAAAACCCTCGTAGCTCATATGGGGAACGTTTGCACTAAATTGCATCTAAAATTAACGAACTATCATCTCCGTCTCCAACGGCGTGACACCGAAGCTCCAAGTGCTTTCACTCGACTGAATCCGTTCCCGACCGGAGCGGAAAAGAAACGCACCGAAAAGACGACATGTGACATCCCATCATTTTTCACGAGCTGTCCGCCAGCTTGAGAATTGCAAGCATTCCTTTATTTTGGGGGGGAGGGCGCTACATCCACAAACGAGCAGGAGACTTTAATATAAATCATCGGAACTGAATATCTCTAATACGATGATTAATTATCCACCATTCATCACACCCTTTCGACAGACTCACCGTTTGCCGTTTCGCCAAGCGGAGGCTACACGAGCAGTGATGCCAGCTATACGGGAGTGTCCGAAGTCCAACGGATTTGTTTGATTTTTGTATGGAAATTCGGAAATATACAATATGATGATGGTCCCACCTCTTTCCTCTACATAGGTTTGGGCAGGACGAGGATAATTATATGGAGGAGTTTCTTTGTAATGTCAAATCAACCAGTAAGCAAATTAAAAAACAAAAACAAAAAAATGGACCGGTTGTACTACTGGCATAGATTCTTAATCAAAAGAACAAGTAAAGGCAATATCTGAACGCTAAATATTCCATGGCATGTCAAGAGAACTTCCAACCCGGGAACACACTGGACCGATCGGGAGTTGAACCCAATACCTATGTCAGAATGAGCCATGAATTTAAAAGGGATTTCCCGCTTTACTAGATACCTGATAACAATCAGCTAATGCGATCGCTTTCGAGTCCAGACTGCTGAGCATCCCCAAGCCTAATTCTCGTGGATATTTCAGGCCCAGTAACTCTCCCAAGGCATGTCAAGAAAATTTCCAACCCGGGAAGACCCTTGATTGTTCAGGAATTGAATCTAATACCTATGTCAGTATCACCCTTGAATTTACGAAGGAAATCCCGCTTCACTGGATACCCGACTGCGGTCTATCAATCGTTTTCGAGACCAGAACCTAAGCCTGATTCCAGCCGGTAAGTCAGGCCATTCATTCAACCTTGGGTATAATTGCGTCAATCTGAATCTGCAATGAGATCTGCCACAACACAGAAAGATTTCGTCAATCACCTGTGAAAAAGATAAATTTACAAGTATTCCGGTTGAGCTATCCGTAAAACTACTTGGATATTCGATAAGTTATTTAAATTGACAGCCCTTGGTGTGCTCCTACGTGACTCCGGTTAAGTCCCCGACATTACCTACCTTTTGACGTAGGATTACGTCTTTCGGGAACATATTGGGGTACAAATTAAAAAACTAAAATCGAGTACATCGTGAAAATTGTCCAATTTCAAACGCTTGTTGCTCAGTCATTTCATGATGGACTGATTAAATTTTTGCGTCAATCGATTTCGGTACTCCATAACAATTTTTTATATTGAAGAAAATAATTTATGTCATGAAACTAATTATCGAACAATTAAAAAATCTCAACTCCTATCCTAACGAAAATACCCACTTCTGATTGGTCGAAATTGACGACACATGCGGCGGGTCCCTAACAGAGACATCAAAATCAAGCTGCCTGGGGGAAATCGACATTGCAAATATATGAAAGTAGGGGTGTTTTTTGTTCCCACCGAAATGTATTCCCTAACAGAGACATCAAAACCAAGGTACCCGAGGTAAACCGCCATTGCAAATACAGTAGAATCCCGATTATCCGCGAGATAGTCGGGCCAGGTAATTGCGTATAACGGAAATCGCGGAACACAGTATAGGACTAAAAATGAGGACAAACACGGAAAAAAAAAATTTTTAGCATGAAAACTATGCTTCATCAATACAGAAAACATTGAACTATCAATCTGTAAGGTCGTGTACATCAGTGATCAGATAATGTGAATGTCATGACCAAAATAAAAAAGCAAGACTCTACCACTCACGGACAAATTTCGGGAAGGTTTATACAATTACTAGGGAACTCACTTTCGCGGATAAACCGCACCACGGATACACCGCTTGCGGATAATCGAGGTTCTACTGTATATGCAAGTCGGGGCATTTTTATATTGCAAGTAAGGTGAGTAAGAAGGTGAGGTGATTCTAGCAAATAAAATTCAAATTTGGAACTTTAATGTTGGTTGCTTCGTGAAATTTCATATCAATGACCGATCATGTATTGTGAAAAATTTAGCACAAGGGTAAGTGTAAAATGGTATATGGTAGCAGTTGTGTGAAAAATGACTTGATATATGAAACGACTTATCTCAATTTTCATAAATAAAAATCAAGGTGTGTTCCTGCTCGAGAACGGGTCGTTTGGTTTAAGCTGTCTGTTGTTGTGTTTATTTTCATCCAAAGAAAGTTTATACGGCGAGAAAAAATGGAAAGGTGAAGAAATATTAGAAAACGTGATTTCCCATATGATCTACATATAGTATTAGGTGTTGTTAGTCCAATTTAAATTCGAATTGGGTTGAATAAATACTCAGAGAGTAAAAATAATAAAAGAAAATTACCTTTTCCATTTCAAATATGTTTTCTTTATATTTAAAGTTACATGTTTTTCCTGATGAGAAAAATTGATAATTGTGCTCGGTATTGGTAATTATCTTATATCACATTGGTGAGTTTTTTTTAATTCATTCATAACACACGAGGCATCTCGTCTGGGATCACAGAGGGCGGTTTTCATCATATATCGTTCCACTTCGGTATTTTTAATCTGATACGCACCATCCAACGACTGTTTACCATCCTCTTGTCATCATCACTCGGTAAACACCGGTGGAGTGAACAAACAATACCTAAAAACCAAACAAAACGGCCCTTTTCAGGGCCACCAAATCATTATCAAAGAGTTTAACGATGTAATTCTTCAAACATATCCAAAATCAACAGATAGCCTATCGGAATCCTACGTCAACTATGTGGTCGTGTCTCGGACACAACCCTCCTGTGACTTTTTTTTTACTTCTCCTCGATATTTCTGGCCACCAGACACACACACACACTTGTGAAATATTCAAAAAACTGAAGGTTTCATCTTTAAAATGAATTTAAAATGATTCCGAGTTTAAGTCGCTGTAGATTTTTTCCCTAATTCTACGGTAGAAAACCGATAACTTTCGGTCAACTCGAGTTTAGAAGGGTGACAGACTTTCTTATAGAATTAGAGTCAGATCCCTAACAAAAAAAGGTCCCATAACTCTGTCCATGTTGAGACTCGAATATTGAGAAAACGATTACTGTGAAATCTTCGTGGAACCGATTACAGCCAGATCCGACCCTCGATCGTTCATTATGGACGACAAATGTTTCTATTTTTACTTCACTTTGAGCCATGAGTTGATTAGGACTAATGAAGGAAAAAATGATACAGAGAAGTAACAAGGTAAACAAGGAGCATTATGAACATAGTGGAAGAATGGGGCTACAATTGTCTCGAGAGTTCAATGTTATTATGTTATTATTATTGATAGGATATCTATGTTTGAAAATTTTATGAAAAACTATAGATGCTACAGTTTTCAGAGGCTTAAGGAATTCTCTAGAGACTTTCCACGTACTTTGAATTGTCTTCAACATATTTTCACAGAATCAACTGGGTAAACTGTCCGAAACTATTTTTATTGTTACTCGTCTGATCAATAAAATTGGAAGAGCTGTGTACAAATCACATGTTTTGTGTTGACTAATTTAAAATAATTGAAAAACTGAACCTTTCATATTATTCCTCATGTTTCGAAACACGTGATGTAAGCGAACCATTTTCATTGAATCATATTAAAAACGTGATAAAAATCGAAACATCAATGTTTAGAGATAAATAAAAAACCGAAAATTCAAATAAGTCTACGGATTCATTAAAAAAAAATCTGGCAACTCTGGCTCCGAAGTGTGTTCAGTATGCGGGGCGACCGAAAACTTACCAATATCAACACTTTTCTGGGGAATGTCACACGAGTAGCAGCAGCTGGAAAAGTGATGCGAAACAATGTTTCGAGCAGCACTTATTATTTGCCAGCTTCCGTATCCCGGCCAGGATCGTGGAGCCGTCGGAGCATCATGACGAAAAGTGATTGCAAGTTCCTGCAAGTTCGTACTTCACCGAAGTGAGACTTTTTGTCTACACTTTTCTTTTCGGATATGCTCGTCAGCTGGTTGTGTATCCTGTTGTCATCGTTATCTAATATAATGAAAAATGTATCTCCAAAGCATTACAGAAAATCTGAACCCGATTTGATGTCAATCGTACTTTTTATCGCATGGTCGAAAAAAAAATGGATCCATGAAACAGTGCCGAACACTCCCAGTGCCATTGTGGTATTGCTGATTAATAGTTTTCAATAAAGTTTTCCCTTTCAATTATGTTGGTAGCACGTGTGAGCAGGCTTGCTGGAGCGAGTTCAACTCGAACAGAAATTTAGAGGATGTAGTTTGTCAAAACAGAGCGCAAATATTTGCTATGATTTCTAGTTTTCTGTTCATCAGTTCGAGGAAGTATACTTTCGTACCAATATTGATATCCATAAACTGGAAACCGAATGGATGCTTCCGACGAACAATTTCTGCACCCAGGGATACAGAAGGAATGACAAATAATGGAACGATATTGTTTCATGCCTAATTTGTCACATATGAACGGCACCCAAGCTTGGGTGGATCCAATGGCATAACTACTTTCCCCTCCCTCGTTCCATACATCGTAAGTGAATTCTTCCATTAAGGGCAGAGTTCGTCAGAAACTTTCCAATTCCCTAATGGGCGTAAATCGCGCGGCACTCAGTTATAAATTCTCGGACGGTACCGAATCAGCCAATCAGCCATAATGGATGATGAGAGATGTATTGCGGAATGGCCACAAGCCGAATGCAAATCTACGCAAGACACTTGCCAGATAAATCGTTATTTATGGTAATTTAATGGACCTGTTTTCTTTTTTCTCCGATGTTAATAGACTCCGGATGATTTCGAACTCCGCTCCGAAAAACTTCTGTTGTGTTTTTTTTCTTGTTTTTTGGACGACGAATTGCTATGACGATGAGGGGGAGGGGAAAACGAAGATTCACTTTTCTGAGCGCGGAGAAAATGAAAAGGTGGGCGTGGAGTCCGAGATAAATTGTTGCGAGGCCCTAATAAACGCGGAAGAAATATAGCCCAAGAGTGATGCCTGATGGTGATATACTGAATTCATTATTGTAATTATCACAGCCTTTGGCTCGGAAATGTGTTCGTATAGTTTTACTATTGCAATAGACCATTATTCCTATTTTCCTCTCGCTGGCAATGCTAATAACTATTGTAGCTCGTTTTCATCTGTTGGAAAAAATCTACACTCATCACATATATGCATTAGCAATTTATAAGCATCGTGTTTGTGAGGGCCTTGTATTAACGCGGAACAAGAAATATGACTGTTACATTTCGAATAAAGGTTTGATTCATTTATTGTAGGAAAAGTGGAAGTCCTGGAGAATGTTTCAAATACAAAAACTAGGGGTGGGTTACATCTAGGATTGCCCGATCTTGAAGAATCAGTTTTAAAAAATTTGTAGTTATCGATTCTCTGATTAAATCAGCACCAGAGAATCGATCTTTGAAATATCAAGAAGCATTTTTTCCAATTTATTTGCTTATCTATATTTTATTCTATGAAAAAATCATATTTATCGGAAACTTTTTTTTGCTCTAACTTTTATATTCCAAATTCTACATGCAAACTCTGAAGATCTTTTAGAGCCTACTAAGTTTGCGATGCAGAATTTGTCAATATCTCAACTCTACTCAAAGTTATTGATACTTCTTCTCCAAAAATACGCCGATTCATTTGTTTTGCGATCTATGTGGGGTAGAATGGAAAAAAAAATATTTCAAAAATCGAAATTCAATATCCTCAGAAACAGTTTTTTTTTCAAATTTTCAAAAAAAAGTCACCCTACTTGCTGGTATTTGTATGGGCTATTTATGTATATCAGTTAGGGTGCCAATGAATGTATGGGAAAAAATCGATCCTAAAATTTCAAAAAGTTACCTTATACAAAATATATACACCTCGAAAAAAACACCCTTTGCAAAATATCAGCTCAATCGAACTTAAGGGAGAGTGGTGCAAAGCGGTCAAAGTTTGAGTTTTTTGAAAACCGAAAAATCACCCAAGGGGGGAGTAAAGGAAATCGGGGTTTTCGAAAAAAAAATTTTGATGCCAAATGTCTTAAAATTGCATAAATTGTCGAGATCTAGTGTCATCTCGAAATTTTTGTTTGTCAAAAAACGGCACTCTGGGCACTTTTTCGGAATACGAAACAAAAATTATGGTTTTGGGTGCCAATAAATATAGTTATCTCGATTTTTCATTCGGAACTCGCTAAAAATGTAGATTTGCACGATAATATACCATATGCAAAATATTAGTTAATTCGGACTTCATTTACTGGTGTCACAGACGTTTAAATTTGAGTTTTTGGAATACTGAAAAATCCCCAGAAATCGGGGTTTTAAAAAAAAATCGGTGCCAAATGTCGTAGTTCGGCCACTTTGACGCCGAAATACGTCATCCAGAAAGGGTGCGAAATCAGAAAACAGGTTACAATTTCATGAAATAAAGTTAACGTTAATAACTATTTTCACTAAGAATGAATTCTGATCATTTGCATACCAATCGAATCGGAAGTTCTCTAAGATTTGTTTGATATGCTATTTATTACGAGTCCCTATTACCTAAACGGTTTAAATTAATGAAAACTGGAAGCATTCCATTTTCCCATGCATTCGTTCTGCCGATTTGTGTGCTCACCTACCCGTACCATCAATAACGAGTAACTAATACACTCGTTTCTACCCCTGTTTAACCTATTTGGTATAAATAAGCCATTCGCGATTTGAAATCACAGTCGCGAGCGAACTAGCAAGCGTAGCACAACGAGTGGACATTATTTATTTTTAATAATGCTGATTTCATAAACATATACATTAGAGTGCCAATGAAAATCGCCATCTCGAATTATCAAATGGGGCTTTCACAAAAATGTTGATTCCCACGAAAAACTACCATATGCAAAATATCAGCACAATTTTACATCACTAGTAGAGTAGTGCGGGGCAAAAGTGCGCATTGGCGTTTTTGAAGCAAACGAGCATAAAAATTTCGACAGCAGGGCATTTGTTTGATACATTATTACACCTGCAGCTCACACATATAAACATGATACATTTTATGAAAGTGGCAAAAAGTTATGAGGAAAAAAGACTTCTGCGATGTTTTGATCTATTTTTTTCAGTTTTGGAGATGATGATTAACTTACCTCAAATAACTGGAAAGTTCGAAACTACACTGTCAAGGAAACCTTCATTCTAAAGTAGATGATAGTGCGTATTCGTTTTTGTGAAAAAGCTCAAGAGCTTTTTTTTTCAAAAATTCGATTAGTTCAAAATTTACTTGTGGGGCAAAAGTTCGCACCAGACTTTTGTTCTGAAAAAAATCATAAAATGTATTCAACCTAATTTTTAACGGGACCCACAAGAAAAAAACTGATGCGAAGATATGCTTATTTTTTTGAAGGTTGGCACATCAGTCATTGACATTCTATAACATTCAAACAACTCAACAAACCAGTTTTCAACACCCGAAATGGAAAAATCGTATATGGCGCTGATGGCCATACCGCAAATCGAATGTAATAAATGTTTCGAGGATTGGATTAAGGGCTGGCATAAGTGCGTTGCAGTCGATGAGGAGTACTTTGAAGGGGACAATATCGATATTGATGTAAACTCTTGTATTTTGCATCTCCTGAGTAAATTCCGGGAACACTTTGATCAAGGTAGTAGAGGTTCCGGATAGGTATTCTATATAATAGTGGTCTCGCAGCGTCTAATGGCTCGACGAAGCAGAAGTGGTACGTACGAATATATGTGTATGTCAGTCTTCGGAATGCAACGCGGTGCTGATGTATAATTTTTTTTTGCACCCAGTTGAACTCTCACTCCTTGCGCACCCCTGCGCTCGGACGAATCAACGCGCACCGAAACAAAGTTGAAATGTTTTGTTGTCAACATCGTTCGCTTTAAAGCTCGAAAATCCTTACTGCACATATCAATATTTTTTACACAGGTTTAAATGCCCAATTTTAAACCGCGCTCGAGTTTGGTTTGTCTGCTTTGCTTTCACTGTTGAGGCGGTTGGTATGGGGGCGCGCTGTTGTTTCTATGCTTAGCTTAGAACGAGCGAAGACGAAATAAGCGCTAGAATTTGATGTGTGTCTGTGTATAGAATGAGGCGGGCATCATACAAATGAGAAGCGATGTTCAGCATCTGAATTCTGCGCCGGGCTGATCACTTGTTTCTAAGTTCGGTGCATTTCGAACCAAGAGGGAATTGAATTGACGAGCGTTGAGAGTGAGGATGATTGATGAACTATTACAGTCAGTGGTTATTCTATCTGATGGGATTAATGAATACAAATCTACCTCTTCATTCAACTGACTTCAATCCACATTTCTACCTCCCCCAGACATGAAATTTATACCCGCGTACGCAATCTTATATTACGTCCATATGAAGAGGAACGAAAACATGATTTCTGATGCAAAAAAGTAGTTACACCATTGATGGACGGTTTATTGTCCACCCATCGTGAACTCAAACCAACGAACTTAGACAGTTATCAGGTATGCCATAAAGGTCCTCGCGTTAGTGCAGCTTGGGAGGTATCCTAAACAACATTTCAGTTCACTTTGTCTCCGAGTTTGAAAAGTTTTGTGAAAAAACATAAAGAAAAACGGATTTATATCAACAATATTTACAAATTTGTTAGTGGTTCTGAACACAACACTGCTCGCTATTTTATACGTGTGAGTAATTTTCGTGTACGAATCAAAAAAATCTAGCTCACCTGTAGTATATGTCAAACCACGTTGAACACAAACATCGATACATACATACGTGGTACATGAGAGAGAAACGAATTCGTTTCATGAAACACAAATTTCTGCATAACTAGAAAACTAATCAAGCAAAAGGAACCAAATTTGGCATATGATGGTTTTAAGGGTCAATAAATGTTTATATAGTGGTTAGACACTCCTCACCCTCTCTAAAGCTGAGGGAGGGGGTTGCCATTCCTACATATTCCAAGAACTAATCAAGCAAAGAGGTAAGCGCAACACTTGAGGAAAGAATCGTCTGATTCGAGATGTCATCATCTCTATATATTTAAAAATATTCTGTTCGTTTGTGCACGCGTCAAAAACTCGAAAGGTACGGAACCGATTGAGCTCAAAGTTGTACACAATATACCACTTCAAGGAGTGTTGTTACGGCATAAAAAATTGGAAAATTGGAAACCAAAAGATTTTATGTATGACCAGAGTGCGTTTCTAAAACTGAGCTTCTATTGAAAATCGACTATTCAGTTTTTAACATGTGTTCTATGTGATGGAAACATCTATTTTCCACGTGTTTAACAAAATAATAAACTGAAATTGTGTTTCGAAGTGATTTAAAATTTATCGTTTTCCCTCATCTATGTATAATACATATAAAAAAAATCTGCTCGTTTGTGTGTGCGTTAAAAACTCGAAAAGTACGGAACCGATTGAGCTCAAACTATGATACAATATACAAAACAACCAAACACATCTAGGATAGTTGTTACAACATAAAAAAAAATGAAAAATTCAACTCAACCATGCAACCACAATGTCCCACGGCATAGCGTGGCAGGGTACAACTAGTTTTATTATATTTTCTGTAACAAATATGTAACGGAGAAACATGTTATTTGCGAGTGATTAAAAATCTTGAACGAGAATTGTGTCTGAAAATAAAGTACAGGTCGGACTCGATTATATATAATCGCAATTTCACTTTCAACGTTAATTTTCGAATCCAATTACATAATACATAGTCGAATCACAAAAAAGATATTTTTCTATTAATGTTTGACATTCATACATTAATGAAAAAAATGTTCTATTGAGAATCGATTATGTATACGATTTGAAAATAATTGTTGAAAAAAAAATGGTCGACTATATATAATCGAGCTCGACCTGTACTAGGAAGTTTTTAGTAAAAGGAAATTGTAAAGGGTCAATTAGAAGATCAATTGGATCCATCGCTTAGCAAGAAAATGTGAATGTTTGAAGGTATTGATAACAAAAAAAAATCCATTTTGATGGAACGAAGTTTGTCGGGTCAGCTAGTACAATATATAGTCGGTCCAATCACAGGTTTTCCTTCTCAGGATATCCAAAGATAATTTCTGCCCCGTGTCGTAACACGAGCTTTATGGTTTTCGTTTCGTCAAGTGGTCTGCAGTTCGCGTTCACAAAATCACATCACTTAGGTCAGTGAGTCCTGTTTATTACCTCTCCCCACTGATAACTATCACTTCCATGATAATCGCTAGGGAACCACGCTATAGATGCGACTCTTCTGGCCTTCCGGCGGCGAATATCATACTAAGATTCCTTCCCTTCTCCTGGTGACTGTAAGGACGTGGCCGGTGTCGTTATTGGCTATTTAAAGTTCGTATCACTGAAATTTGCACAATGAGAATGGTTTGCTACTCCCAAGCGTCATTCAGTGTGTTCTTTGTGCAATTTCGCTGGTTCATGTCAATCACGAAGAGTGTAGGGTTCACTACAATTTAATGAGATTCTTATCCCTTTTGATTTGAGCTATCCCTCGTTATTGAAATGTCAATGAACAGTGGAGATAAACAAAGAGAATAAGATGTGAACTGTCAGCGAGGGAGTAACGGGAAGGACGAAACGGAGGAACGGATCGAAGACGGGAGACAATAGAAAACGGAATAGAGAAGGGATCGATTTAACCGGTGGTCAAGCCACTACAAAGAGCAACTACGAAGTGTAAAATCTATCCAAGCTCAAGCTCAAGCTAAGCTCAAGTTAAAATAGTTGTTAAAGTGAAGATATGACAGGGCGATTTGAAAAAAAATGTGATCGATGTAAAAAAATAGCAAGCATAATAAGCTCTGACAGTTAGTTACAAATGTCAATATTATGTCAATGTCAATTTTAGTTAAAACTTCAGTAAAAATTTAGTTGGAGTTTTTAGAGATACATTTTCGGAACCAGACTGCGGCTGAAAATTTCTTAAATAATAAAAAGTTGATGGGTCTGAGCCTAGGGACACGACGAGATCTTCACATAGGACTGTGATTGTGTGTAGCAATTGCATTTGAATTGAGTTTTTTCATTGTTCAAAATCTGTAATTTTTTATCTTTTGATACATCAAATGGAAGCCTCGGAAAAAAGTCACAGGACGGTTGTGTCCGAGACACGCCCGCATAGTTGACGTAGGTTTCCGTTAGGCTATCTGTTGATTTTGGATATGTTTGAAGAATTACATCGTTAAACTCTTTGATAATGATTTGGTGGCCCTGAAAAGGGCCGTTTCGTTTGGTTGTTGGGTATTGTTTGTTTACTCCACCAGTGTTTACCGAGTGATGATGACAGAAGGATGGTAAACAATCGTTGGATGGCGCGTATCAGATAAAAGATACCGAAGTGGAACGAGATATGATGAAAACCGCCCTCTGCGATCCTAGACACGCTGCCTCCTGTGTTATGTATGGATGAAATAAAGAAAAAAAAAACTCACCAACGTAATATAAGATAATTACCAATACCGAACACAATTATCAATTTTTCTCATCAGTAAAAGCATGTTACTTTAATATAAAGGAATCATATTTGAAATGTAAAAGGTAATTTTCTTTTATAATTTTTATTTTCTGAGTAGTTATTCAACCCAATGCGAATTTGAATTGGACAACAACTAGTACTATATGTAGAGCATATGGGAAATCACTTTTTGGAATATTTCTTCACTTTCCCAATTTTTCTCGTCGTATAAACTTTCTTTGGGTGAAAATGAACACAACAAAACAGACAACGTAAATCGAACGATCCGTTCTCAAATTTAAATTTTATTTGCTAGAATCAATTGTATCACTTACTTGCAATATAAAAATTCCTCCGACTTGCATATATTTGCAATGCCGATTTCCCCCAAGCAGCTTGGTTTTGATCTCTATGTTAGGGAACACATTTCGGTAGGAACAATTCAATTCAATTCTTTGTTTTCCTCTAAATGGTAGGAACAAAAGTCCCCCCGCCTTCATGTATTTGCAATGCCGAATTTCCCCAGGCAGCTTGGTTTTGATGTCTCTGATAGGAACCCGCCGCATGTGTCGTCAATTTCGGCCAATCAAAAGTGGGTATTTCCGTTAGGATAGGAGTTGAGATTTTTCAATTGTTCGATAATTAGTTCCATGACATATATTATTTTCTTCTATAAAAAAAAATTATTATGGAGTACCGAAATCGATTGACGAAAAAATTACATAAACATGAAATGACTGTGCAATAAGCGTTTGAAATTGGACAATTTTCACGATGTGCTCGATTTTCGATTTTCAATTTGTACTCCAATCTGTTCCCGAAAGACGTAATCCTACGTCAAAATCGTTTCCTGTATGAACTTGAATCCTTTAACAGATTAGATGAGATAACGTGGTAGAATCTGGATCCACATTGCGTTCAAAAACGTACACAAAATACAATTAAAGCCATTATTACCCTTTTCTTCTGTTTATTCAACTATGCAGAAGAAGATAAAAAAGTCATAATGTATCCATAAAGTCATTATGTATCCTTTTTAAACACAAATCTAAACAGTTAAGATCTACATAAATATAGGCCTAGGTTAAATAAATCTATAACTCCCGAAATATATTATAGATAAATATAGCATTTTCTCCTTCGTCTCCACGTTGTCCGGAAGATTGTTTGTAATAACTTTATAGCCCGGTGATGTATGTATATTGAGTATTCTATGACCATGAGTGCTCTCTTTTTTGAGGAGTTCGTGTAGCTGCTGTAGAGAATTGATCTTATTCGGTGCTAAGTTCTGCTTATGTATAGGAAACTAGCTGACCCGGCAAACGTTGTTCTGCCATATAATTTATTTCCAGAGAATATTGTGGTTGGTAAAAATAACGAATAAATTTCAAGAGAGTGTGTGTGTCATCGTCCAGATCTGTAAAATTGATCTAAATGATGATTTTCGCAGCGAAACATACATATGCGTACCTTTTATTTTCAAATTTTCCTTTTTATTTTATTTTTTTTTATTTTTTTTTTTCGAATTTTTCCAACCATCTCAAATATAATAAATAAAAGTACTCTATCATTCTAATTTGCATGAAGACAAATTCACAAAATATATGGACGACGTAGATCTGATCAGCCGTTCTCCCGTGATGATGAGTTATACGTACGTAGGAAAAACTCTCTTTTATATATAAAGATGGTGAATGGGCATTCGAGGAAATGAAGCGGGTTTCCTAGGAAGACATATATGGGGAGCATAATATTAAGATCGCAACTACTCGAGCTGTCATAATCTGATATGCGTGCGTATACCCTTTCAATCTTTTAAATCAGCAGCCAGTTAAATTCATGAATTGCATTTTTTACATAACCACATAACATGATCGATATTATGACATCCTGGATTACAATTACATAAATTGTTAGTAGCATAGTAATTATTAACACGAATTGATTGGGTAACTTACAATACAATAACTGATAAATGCCTATTATCGGTAAATGGGGAATAATTCATTATACGCATCAACTCACATTGTGAGCTAACGCCCGAATTTAGACAAAAAAAAGACGGGTGGGTAATGTCGGGGATATAACCGGAGTGACGTAGGACTATACAAAGAAGACAGCTTTTGTTAAATATATTGTTTTATTTTCTTCTCCTACGTGAATACCTACCTATCTACCTTAAAAATGGATTAGTTTACTGTTTACTCTTCATGAATATGTTGATGGTTCTGAAAAGAACCTTTGGTGTTGTGTTTTTGTTATCACTCGATATTCCCATCTTGTTCGGTTAAACCTTCCTGTTTAGCTATTGCGTTTGCCACTCGCCACAGCTTTCACAGTTGGAAAATTTCTTCCCATCCAGCTTGTGACATGTTGTTCAGTAAATTACATTTGATGCGACGTGCCGGAGAAACACTTTGCCACTCACTGAAACTAATTGTTGCCTTGACGAGCGCCGAACCTGAAGCTGCACTCCGACGGCCGAAACTCTATAATCGCTGTTAGGTATACTGGTGCTCCGGCACCAATCCGTTCGGCCTAGTTACCCTTGCGGAGCAATCAGTGAATGCGACCAACAGGGAACTGGAGACCTGCACGGTTCGAGTGAGACTTTGCCTTTTCCTTAACTTGTCCTCATTTGTTACGTCCACGATGCCGATGCCGTACAACTACACGGGTTTACGGTTTGAAAGAAAACAAGATATTTTTTTGGGGTCCGCGTGTTTTATACTCTAAGGGTACACACTCACAGGATAGAGACAAATCGGCAGACTCAGCCAGAGGGGCGAGTCCAACGAGACGAACGAATGAGCGTTAAAAGGGAGCGATGGCAAAAAAATACATTCATTACGATTTGTTCGCTCGTTGGATTCATATGCAGGCTAAAAAGGGTCCTTTTCAGGATCACAAAATTATCTTCAATCTAAAGAGTTTATTGTTTTGTTATCACTCGATATCCCCATCTTGTTCGGCTAAACCTTGCTGTTTAGCGATTGCATTTGCCACTCGCCACAGCTTTCACAGTTGGAAAATTTCTTCCCATCCAGCTTGTGACATATTTTACAGTAAATTACATTCAATGGCACGTCGCATTACCACCACTCAGTATCGGATTGGAGGTAATTTTAACCTGTAATTGATCATTTGCGATGACAGTGGTAAAGTGTCGACCTTCAATGTGGGGTCATAATTTGGACCCCGAACTCTATGTTTACAAAAATGTCCAACTAAATATGTCGCATTACTGGTCCGACCAATTAGCTAAATGTCGAGATAAGTGTAAATTACTGTACTTTCAATCTAGAAGCAATTTAAGAATTGGTGAAAATCAATAAGCTCAGAACAACTGCCAAATTCACATACTCATCATATCCTGGCAAACAAATTATAAAAAAATCAATTTGTGTTTTATTATTATTTTGGATATTGTTTTAGAAAGTATTGAACTGTATTCCCTAAACTCTTTTTTGGAAGGTTTAATGGCCCTGAAAAGCGCCTTGTTTTATGGAATGGTTCCAATTTAGAAAATTAGGACTCGTGGTTTTGAAAAAAAACCATTTCAAACGCCCTCGATGCCGCCGTTTTGCGATTGCGTTTGCCACTCGCCACTCGCTGCAACTGCCTGTTGTCTTGATGTCCACCGAACCGAATGTGTTCTGTTCCGAATGCGGGTTTTCTTATCGTCGCGAGCAGCTTTACCAGCTAACTCGATCACTTCGGCGGCCGAAACTATATAACGCCGGCTAGGTGGACTGGTGCACTGGTACTAACGCGCTCGGCCTAGCTACCCTTGCGGGGAACTCCAGATCAACACGGTTCGAGCGGGATTTTGCCTTTCCCTTCACTTTTCCCCCTTTACCATGTCCAGACATGGCTGCTTGGGTTGGTTTGTTGATGTGTTGTGATGCGAACCGATGTGGTGTACAGTTTGAACGAGAATGAGCGTTACGGCAGCGGAGCGGGGATTTTTAAGCTGACTGGCTGGCTCGAGAATTACGCATGTGTGAGACTGCGACCAATGTTTCGTTCATTTTTTTCTTTTTCCTTTCCAATCGTGGTTCATTCTATTTCGCTGCTGCTCTGGTTACCCGTTTTGGTCGGTTCGATTTGAGGAGCACAAAATGGACCAATCAAAAATGGGCACATAGTGCATTTTGACAATGCTTGATATTTCACAATTATTCAATTATTTATCTCAAGAAAAATGAAATGTTATTCGTTATGATAGATGCGTAGATATATTTCCTATCAATTGATGCAAAAACCTTTGCGATCTATTGAGAAATGCTCGAGTTATAAGCGTTCCAAATCTTTTCCAAATTTTTTCCTTCTTGTTCAGTGCCTAGATTTCCATTCTACCCCCTATATCTTCTGGTATGACGTAGTCCTACGTCAAAAGATTGCTCGTTGCGTCGGGGAGAAAAGCAAGTGGTTAGTGCAATCGAAACAACACATAACGGTTTAAATCGTCAAATTATTGACTTTTTTTTACTATATTCACTGTTTAGGCTTTAAGAAAAAAAAATGCTGGATAAATTTCCTTTCTAATGACATATAACACAACATAGGTCGCAATAACGATTTTGAGTAATATGCGTTTGAAAACTCTTAATAAATCGTTACATTTTTCGTAGAGTGACCCCCCCCCCCCCTATAAAGAAATCAAAGAAAAAAATCAGTGATAAAAATTTAAACAAGCACAGTCGTTCCAGTCGTAGGGGAGATATTACGCCTAGTAGTTGTCAGCATAAATGAAATCAGACTTAAGTAACGCGTAACTTGTTAAGCGTTTTTGGTTGCTTCTGCGTAGACCAGTTCTGTAGCTAATTGTATCTCGTATATGCAACCATTTGTGTTCTCATCAAATTGAAATAAAAATAATCATCATATGTAGTTTAGGAAAACGTTTTAAGTAAATGAAACATATCGCAACAACTCAGCCAATATCTAAACAAAAAAAATGGGTGGATTATATCTATGATATAACCGCAAGGTTGACGTGGGACTATTTTAGCGTAACAATCATTTGTTTGTTTTGATTAAATTTTTTATTGAATGAAACAATTCCCGAATTCAATTGAATTCAATATATTTGCTTTGTGGGTAAAAAGATTGTATAATTCCATATAAGGTCAATTCATGCATTGTGATAGATTATGTTCTTCGTTACAAGTAAATTTAATGACAGTCTTTTACGTTTGGTATGATACCTAGGACAAAACAAGTGAACGGGAGAATTATCAAACGATTATTTTATTTAACGTTTCCTTCTGAAAGATGCGAGTGCAGAAGTACCACCGGAAGACCGTTTTAAGGAAACATATTCTAGTTTGCACAAAGGTAAGCGAGTACAAAAGTACTCGCAGTTCGCATTTATTTGCTGAGCCGATTTCACATTTCAGTCGGAACAAAAATACCCCCGAGTTCCATGTATTTGCAATGCCGATTTCCCCACGCTCCATGGATTTGAAGTCTGTGGTAGGGAAACACATTTCAGTCGGAACAAAAACACCTCCGATTTCCATGTATTTCCAATGCCGATCTCTCCAACGCTACTTGGTTTTGAAGTCTGCGTTAGGGAACACATTTCGGTGAGAACAAAAGTCCCCATACTTTCATGTATTTACAATGCCGATTTTCCCTAGGCTGCTTGGTTTTGGTGGCTGTGTTATGGAAACCGTAGATCGGGCCAATCAAAATGAGGCAGCTAGGGCGTTTAGATAACGCTTAACATTTTAAAGTTATTCAATTGTTTATCTAATGAAAAATAACATTTTAATTATTGCGATAGAAGCGTAGAAATATTCCCTATCAATTGATGCAAACATCTTTCCGATCCAGTAAGAAATGTTCGAGTTATAAGCATTTGGAATCTTTCATTTTTTCCTGCATGTTCTGTGTTTATGTTTTCATTTTACCCCTCATATACTCCGGATAGACGTAGTCCCACGTCAAAAAATATATTAACCCCAATTAAAAATTGCTTTCATATGTGAATAAGCCTAATAAAAACATTATAACACAGCACATTACGGCGGGGGTTTCATTTTTTAAAGACAATCCCGTTCCATCCTTCGGATCCGTCTGTCTGCGTGTTGCTCGTTAAATATTGACGGAAAAGTTCACAATAATAATGCTTTAAACCACGGAGGGAACCACGAAAGGGGTATGCAAACGAATAAAACCATCACAAAAATTTAATCCGATTTAGTCGGTCGTCTGTCTTCCGTGCTGGCTCTGCCTACATCGCCTCGGTTGGTGGGACTCTCGACACATTCGCTTGCTCACAGAACACCCCCGTCATCCCCACAGCCAGACACCACACGCGACGCGAAGACTGTCTACATTTTTTATAGATACTTCCCGACGCTACGTTTTTTTTCTCGCTTGGTCCTGCTCTAAAATTCTCCAAAACCTGCCCGCTGTGGCCGAACTCTTTTATTCGTGCTGTCAACAGGGCCGTCTGGGAAGTCGTCGCGTAATCATCACCATCATGATCATAACCGACGACGACGACGAGGAGGAGGACGATGAATGAAGATAGAGCGGGGTACGGGTGCTGGAGGGGCGTGAACATCATTAGTGGCATTCTGGGAATAATCTTTTTTCTTGGAAATTTAGGATGGCGTGTGGGAAACACGTTGAGTGAATTACCTGTGCGGGTGTCTGTGTGTTTATTTTTCGTTTCTGAGAATAGAAAACATATTTTAATTAGTAATTCCAACATCATTAAACGGTTTTGGGATTTCGGTGATTGGATAAGATAATTCGAGAGAATGTCTAGATAATCGAGACAAATTTCCTCGGTAAACAGTCATAAGATTTGGAAAAATCGATTCCGAGAGAATTGATACATTGCTCCTCGCAAACTTATTCGTAAGTCGGAAAAGCCTGACGCACACATTACCCATCCCGTTCGCAGCCCTCATTAGTTGATTGTGCGAAGTTTTATTGCGCGCCTTCAATCACACATTCCTCGACAAACAGCGATTACTCTTATCGCATTGGGAACATTTCGTCGCACACCGAAACAATCGTGAAAGTTGAACCCTAATCTCTCCGATGGCATTATCTAAATTGTTTATTCGATTTATAGGCTTTTACAAGATTTACCTCGAGAGCTCGGAGCGCGGTGAATGTGATTTGGGGCAAAAATAAAAAAAAAAAAGCTAAGGAGGATTTTCGGTCGCACGCAAACACCGCCACACCTCCGCGAGTCGACAGAAGTCGTATTACCAATTCAACATTCCGGCCGCTCGAACACCAGAGACTGTTCGAGGAGGATGTTGTTTGGCTTGATGCTGGAAATGTATGTTTCGCATCGCGTGTTCCGTCAAACACATGTACCAGCCGCAGGTTGAGCAAATTACCTACAAATAACACCCGCTGCGCTCGCAACTCGAGATATTAGTCTTCAGAGAAACATTTGTTTGCTATTCTGATGAGTGGATGTAGGTGTAGAAATACTGTCACATAAAGATAAACGATAACGATTTGTTAGAATCTTCTTTGAATTTGAGTGTTTAACTTTCTTCCCTTTCCACGTGGGCAGTTCCAAAATCGGGCCGTTTGATGTTGGAAAACACATGTCCCAATATATTTATCGACTAGAAATAATCATTTCCAGGGAAAGCTTCATCTCACGTGAGGATTGGTGTGGAAATTTCCCAAGAGAGGGTCCACGTTCAGCAAGGGAAAAAAATAATAGCAACGCTTATCCTTTCTCGGGAATCTGGCCTCTGCGTGCTCTGGGATTAGCAGCGCGCGATACCACGATGGCCGCAGCTTTCATGCAAGGTTTCGATCAGCCAAATTGCTATCATATAGTTTTATGCTCCATTCGCTGATTGTGGAAGCTATTAGAACGCCCGTGACCATGGTGAACCGTGATGTTGAGAAAAATGCTGGCGAGGAAATCGATGTTTAAGCGTATGCCGGCTTGCCAATATTACTGGGTTGCCGAAGGAAAGAAATGGATGTTAATAGTTTGAGATTATGTTTCCATGCTTCATGGATGGATTATATTGTGATATTGCTTTTTCGTAAACAATGGTTGCTCGACATTCACTCTGCTTCTTCATAGAAGTTTCGAGTGATGTTAGTTAATCTATTTCGGAACATTGAAGCTCGAATGAAAATAACCCAGAAAACATAGTAATAATCGAGATATACAATGCTTCGATCAGTCCAGTGACTCCCAATCATTCAAATTTTGCAACTCCATTCGGCCGGATTAAGTGTCCACGAGAGTGATTGTCTGATGAAGAAATTCACCTTGGTATTCAATTGGAAATGAGTTTTGGCTTCTTCCAGCAGTTTCTCCGTCAACATGACTCAACAGTCATTCAGGCGTTTAGTTGCAATCTCACTCTACGACTCGACTATCGTGTTTCGTTCTTCCCCGTCAAACGGACTTCAATGCATACTGAAGTGACTCCTCACGAAATGAATTCGTTTCTTTCTTGCATGTTGCATGTATCGATGTTTGAGTTCAACGTGGTTTGACATATATTACAGGTGAGCTAGATTTTTTTGTGTATCGTACACGAAAATTACTCACACATATAAAAAAGCGTGTAGTGCTGTGTTCAGAAACTCTGACAAATTGGTGTATTTTGTTGATATAAACCCGTTTTTCTGTATGGTTTTGACGTAGGACTACATCTTTGTTTTCTATATAGAGGGGTCACTCTATGAAAAATGTAACGTTCATTAAGAGTTTTCAAATGCATACTACGCAGAATAGTTCTTACGATATATGTTATAATATATACCATTAGACGGTAAATTTATCCAGATTTTTTTTCGCCTGAGACATCAATAGTGAAAATAATAAAACAAGTGATCAATTTAACAAATAAGAGAGGTATGTTTTGCGAGCGGATGCGAAGATAAATCATGTATTATGCATTCTTTCTTCCAACTTCGTTCCCATGGATGTTGTATGTAGCACATAATTGCGTGCAGTAATTCGTTCTATCTGATTAGCAAGATGTTAAAGTAATCAGATGCAAGATTTCATGCATCACTCAAACTTCATTCAAGATTTCATCAAAGCAACGAGGAAAGTGTCACCCATACATTGATCTTTCGTTAACCTATTGAGATCGGCATTACATCGCATAACAAAAATGAAACGAAATGAAATATTAATATTCTTCATAACTCATATTCATACTTCTCAATGACTCAATTCCTTCTATGATAGATTGAGCTGTAAAACCAATAAGACTTGAGACGGATTTCACGCCAACTCGTCTTAGGAGTTGGCAGAACCATATCAGATTGCAGTGAAACGTTTTGGGTGTGAAGATATTGGTCATTTAGGCAACTTTGCATACTTGAAATATTCCAAAAATAATTGGACCACTTTTTGAAAAGGGCCAATCAAAGAAGAAATTGTACGAAATTGTTCAAATTTTCATGAAAAAATATTTAAAAATTTATTGTTTTTAATTTACACCATAAATTTTTTTTTCAAAAACTCAAATTCAATTTTCTCAAAAACGTATTTTTTCAAAATTCTCAAAAAAAAATGTGTGAATAGCCCGTACAATTATCAACAAGTCGTCCATACATCCAAAGATGGGCACTTTTACAGGAAAAAAGTTTTTCTAACAACAACTTTTTTATATTTTCTTTGAAAAAAATACAACTTATCCTAATTTTGTTTAAAGTCAAGATAGCAATATAGTGTATTCGACAAAGTCTTAGATCTTGTTAAAATATAAACTTTTGTCGAAGACGTCAACTTTCTATCTTTTATAGTTTTTTTTGAATATAAGTCAGTTTTGTATGAAGACTCATGAAAAAAATAATGTTATGCTCGAAACATTTTTGTGTGTGAATTCTAACGTTTGACATGTTCTTGACATGTTTCTAAATAGAGAAAAGTTTGCAGAGCATTCAAAATGCGATAATTTATACATAAAAACGTAACAAATTGAACATTAGTAGCATTTTTTCGAAAAAAAAACATGAAAAAGTTTTTGTTCCAAAAACTTTTTCCATGTAAATGTGCCCATCGTCCGATTTATGGAAAACTTGTTGGAAATTTTAAGGGCTATTTATATCATTTTTTTTCAGAATTTTAAAAGCATATGTTTGCGAGAAAAATTTATTTTTTTTGGCAGACTTATCTCACTTCTTAACTAGGCGAACCTAGCCAGAATTTTCACCTGCCCCCGGGCTTCTGAATGCCAAAGGGGGACTAGGCTCTGCGGAATGCACGTATCTGCATGCTCGTGCTGTTTTAGTCCTGACCGAGGAATTGTCGGACAATCGCGCAGGTGCTAAGGATGACCGACTTTTGGATGCCGGCCAATTCCTTCTCGATGTTCAACACCTTTAGCGCTTCCAGAAGTGTCTTCGGGATAATTCCAGTTCCAGAGAGAACGACTGGAACAATTCTTGGGACCTCCCTTAGCCCCCACAGTTCCTTGAGCTCCACGGCCAATGGTCGGTACTTGCAGATTTTGCGACCGTGGGTCTCCTCCAGATTCTGGTTCAGTGGAATAGCGACATCGATGATGGTGATTTTGCGGTCGCTCTTGTCGTAAACCATTATATCTGGGCGGTTGTGGTGGATCGAGAGGTCGGTCAGAACAGTGCGATCCCAGTACAGCTTGAAACGGTCATTTTCCAGGACAGGTGCAGGCAGGTACCGGTAGTTTGGTACGTTGTCTTCCAGTAGAGCACATTGGAGCGCCAGTTGTCGATGAACAATACGGGCCACGTTGTTGTGGCGCTCGGTGTAGGCTGCGTTGGCCAAAACGGGACAGCCTCCCATAATGTGCTCTATGTTTTCACCTGGTTGATGGCACATCCGGCAAATGTCATCAACGTCTTGATGCCAGACGTACCGCCTGCAGTTTCTCGTCGGCATTATCCTGTCCTGGATGGCTATCATGTCGGCTTCTACTACTGAAGAGAGTTCACCACGCGTTAGCCACAGATTAGATGCGGCCTTGTCGACGTGTGGCCGGTCCAGTTGATGGGGGTGGGCACCATGCACTGCCTTCTGCTTCCAAGCTGCAATCTTCTCCTCCACTGTCTGCAGATTGCAGTTGAGTTGGTACTCCGCTTGCGCCAAGTGCAGAGCGCTGTATCCTCTGTCGGCGGCGCAGACAGCCCGGTATAGCGCGTTTTGGTTGGCGCGTTCTGCGAAGTACTCGCGCAGTTGTCGTACCTGGGCAACACACAGTGCAGAAATGTCGACGATTCCAAGTCCCCCTTCTTTGCGTGGTAGTGAAACTCTCTCCAGTGCCGATTGAGGATGGTGCATTCCGGCCTCTTTGAATGCTTTCCTCATCCTCCTCTCAAGGTCCTCTAGGTTAGTTTTGCTCCATTTGACTACACCAAAACTGAAGGTCAGCAGGGGAACCGCGAATGTGTTGATCGCGCGTACCTTGTTCCCCGCGTTGAGGAAAGTCCTCAGGACACAGTTCACTCGACTCAAGAACTTGTCTCGCAGCTCCGTCTTGATGTCGGAGTGGCGAATCCCGGTGAGCTGTCGGAATCCAAGATATTTATAGGATTCGCCACGAACCATGTCTCTTATAAACTCGCCGTCATAGACCTCGTAGCCTCCGGATTCGGTAAGTTGTCCTTTCAGCAGGTGGACACAGCGACACTTGTCGAGGCCGAACTCCATACAGATGTCCCTGCTTATGTCTTCGACAACCCGGATAGCTACACCTAGACGCTGACGTGAATCAGCGTAGACCTTGAGATCGTCCATGTAAAAGGTATGGGTCACTTCTTCGTGGGCGCCGTCGCCATACCTTATTTTATAGCCATGACCGTTTCTATTGAGCGTCCTACTGAGGGGGTTCAGTGCCAGACAAAACCAAAGCGGGCTGAAAGAGTCGCCTTGGAATATCCCCCTCTTTATCTGCAGCGTTCTAGACTGCAACACATTTTCCCCATCACTGAGGTGCAGAGACGTACTCCACTGCCTCATCATTTTAATTTTAAAAATATTTTTTTTCAATTAATTTTTTTTTCTCAAAAAATTCTTTGATAATTTTTAAAGAAAACCAAAATAATTTCCTAAATTCCATTCTTTGACTAAAATTTTGTAGGTCTGATCGATTTTTTTGTAGTTTTTTTTAATCTTGAGTTTTTTCAACTTTTTTTTTGAATAATCTTCATTGAAGAACTATAAGATCTACAAAAAGTTGGTCAGAGAATGAAATTTAAGGAAATTACGATTTCGATTTCCTATAATTTATTCTTTGACCAAAATATTGTAAGTCTTATAGTTTTTAAGATATAAATTTTTGAAAAAAAAAATAAAAAAAAACTTTGGCCCTTTTTAAAAAAGTAGTCTAATTATTTTTGGAATATTTCAAGTATGCAAAGTTGCTTAAATGACCAATATATTTACACCCAAAACGTTTCACTGCAATCTGAAATGGTGCTGCCAATGACCAGTTGAGTTGGCGTGAAATCCGTCTTGATTGTTATAGTCTGCAAACGAACATTATTTCACCGAAAAATCTGCTGCTCCCGATGCCTAATAATAAGAATAAGAATGGAAATGTTTTTTTTTTCGATTCTTCCCCATAAATTTCATATTCAATGTAATCAATGAAGATATTTTTTTGGTTTACCGATTCACATATACCTCATCTACCATTCCACTCTGTTATGTGTCCCACTGATATTCATTAATCATTTTCAGTTAAACAGTTGAATTTCCTGCCAGAAGCTTATAGTATTTCTCTGTTTGTTACAAACCGTTTGAAGGTTATGAGTACATACAACAAACGGCCCTTTTCAGGAATACTATTTAGAGTTTCAAAAGAGTTAAACCAACAAATTAATGAACAATAAAACGGAATTACATTTAAAATAACCAAGTGTTCTGAATAATCTACCTACCTACGTCAAACTTCCGTCCGTGCCCCTAGGCTCAGACCCTTTTTTTTTCACAAAATTAAACTCGTAGACAGAGTGAACTAAAATTTTGTTTAGATTTCCTCCCGAAACGCACGCTACTTTGCAAGCTATTTACTAATAGAAGAAGTGGGGGTAAAACGGACATGTTAAGTAGAACTTCAATTATATCTTTGGAAACTCATGTTTCCCAAACTTTGATGGAGTTTCTTGCGAATCAATATACTGTTTTTACACCTAATTGGCTAAATATTTTACAAAAAAGGGTTTTTCAATGTGTTTTACTAAAATTAAAACAGACCCAAAAGGACAACATTCTTCTCGATGAGGGTATAATGGACATGTAGTGGGGGTAATATGGACAGGTTTATAATATATGAAGTGTAGAGATTTATCGATCGCGAGAGGAATAATTTCATTCAACCAAGGTCTGAGCTCATCACGAATGTCCGTTGAATGATTAAAAAATCGAATTAATCCACCTAGAAGTGATATCGTGCTTTTCAGCAGTATAAACGGACAGACCCTCAACTATTTTGCTTTTGGTTCCAGTCAGCTTCTAAACAGTCCACATTTGGCGATTTGATTTCCATTTATAGACGCAGGGCATTCCTTAGGAATAGATTAAACAGAATTTTCATAGTTCATCTCGCTTCCACTGGGAACTGTCCGTTTTACCCCACCAGTACAATTATTTCAACAATTAAGTTTTTTCCACTCAAAAATGAATTTACTTTTCCGTACATACCTAATATCGCTTCCCTGTTAACTCACAAACCGAAATATAACCATCAAATTGCTTAATATCGAAGCAGCTAAAATTACATCCTCATGCGGAATCATGTATGATTTTCGGTTTTTGTTTCCTTTTTCCCTATTCATTGCCATAGGGTGGCTTAAATATTATAGAATAACATGTAAAAGGTGTTCTCATTAACAGAAATCAGAAATTCAAATTGTAACTATATAAATCAACCACCTGTCCGTATTATCCGCGGTTCCCCTACAGTCATTCCATGCCAAACCGATATAGTGGCTCTCATATTTTCGTCAAAAGTGGTAATTTAGTTCTTCATCAGAAAACATTAGACTGGTTTTTTTTCAATTTTTCTGTTGAGTTGCCGATTGCTATTTTAGGGTGGTCCGAAAAATTATTTTTCCGCTTTTTCCCAAAAATGACTTTTTTCAAAAAATCATTTTGAGCCACTAAAGCGATTTAGATGATCGACATATCAAATTTAAGCTAGTGAGCTGTGGATGCGATCTGGCGTAGTGGTAACATCCATGCTTCTCACGCTAAAGGTCACGAGTTCAATTCTCACTCCCGACATTCTTCCAAAAATGGAAGTAAAAGTGACGAGCCAGCCAAATTAGTTGAAAGGCATCATAATACAGATAAAAAAAGGCTAGTGAGCTAGCTTTATTTTCGTAGCCATTGATTGTAGTCGTTTTTCATCGTTTTCATGACTTTGGACTAGAGGGTGCTATATTTTTTTATATTTTTTCTTGAAAGCTGAGGATTTTTTACTTAATGTATCTCGAAATCAGAGACGATATTTTTTTTCGTTTTCGAGATATGATTTTTCAAAGTTCATCGATAGTTCGAAAAAACATTTTTTTCCCTTTTTCCACTACAAAAACTCATAACTTTTGTACTACTGGATCGATTCAGTATGGCAGCCCCCCTTAGAGAGGAGGAAATGGATATCTAACCACCATAGAAAAATTTTTTGCACCCTAAAACCTCCACAGGTCAAAGGGCCTGGCCGGGTAAGGGAGTTAAAAGTGCCTCTAAACCAAATCACTAGCTGTATGGCAAATATTGTAGAGGATATTAAATAAGAAATTTTTACGGTTTGGTTAGTG
The DNA here is from genome assembly GCF_029784135.1 of Toxorhynchites rutilus septentrionalis. Classification (NCBI taxonomy): domain Eukaryota; kingdom Metazoa; phylum Arthropoda; class Insecta; order Diptera; family Culicidae; genus Toxorhynchites; species Toxorhynchites rutilus. Next base: position 47,588,010 of record NC_073744.1, read on the forward strand.
GATCTATAGTGAAAAACGTACTTCTTCGTTTATTTCACGCCATCCTCAAAAGCTTCGAGTTAAAAATTCGAAAAAATATACTGAATGTGCATCTCACTACGGTGTATCAAGATAAAATATAAAAAAAAATCCATTAAAGATTTAAGTACTAACAAAAATATTGAAATTTAAAAAAAAGAATTTTGGGATTTCGAGATTCAGTGCTACTCTAGTTCATATTTAAATGTGTTTCTACGGCTTTTCTAGATATGTGTTATTTTTATCAGATTTTTTTCAATGTGGCGTGGCACAAAAATTTTTTTTTTTTTACTTCCAAAGGGTCTGGCTGGGTAAGGGAGCAAAAAGTGCCCCCAAACCAAATCACAAGCTGTATAGAAAATATTGTATAGGGTAAACTAAATATGAAATTTTGACAGTAGTATCATATATTTGAGTTCTTATATGATACAACATAGAATCTATGGTTAAAAATGCACCTGTTCGTTTTTTTCACGCCATTCTCAATAGCTTTGAGACAAAAATATGAAAAAAAAAACTGAAAGTACATATTGCTAAGGTGTATCCATCAATATTTTCAAACAATTTTTTCATCAAAAAATGAAGTACTAAAAAATTGAAACAATTTTTTTTTAATTATATATTCAGTACTACTCTAGTTTGTATTCAAATTTCTTCCTACGTCTATTTTAGGTATGTGTGATCTTTTTAGGAATTTTTAAATTGTTTTTCCCGGTACACAAAAAATTATTTATATTTTCAGGCATTTCGAAATTTTGAAAAAAAAATGCTTTGAGACCCATTTTTACTCTACTTTTAATTTGAATGCGTTCATATGTGTTGTTTTTCCACATGTTGCGTAATTTTTTGTTGAATTTTTAAGAGGATTGTGCGAAACATTTTTTTGTTGCCTTTGGGAATTTTTAATTTGTTTTGAATTTAGAGACCCATTTATATTTATTTAAATTTTGTTTTTTATATGTCTAAATTTTGTCGATATATTTAGAGCATTGCGCTGAACAAGTTTTTTCTTTCATAGCTTGAAATATATGAGATTATCTTTACATTGGATTTAGATGGTTTACCAAATTCATAGGAGTCAGCTGTACGATAGAGCTCTGTGAGAAAAAATAAAGTCCTTGTGGAAAGATCATTCGGATTGATGAGAAGAACACTTAACAAAATCCAAATTATAATTTTTTTTTCAATTTTAATCTTACAATTGAAAACCACGAATGCAATATAATAATTGATTTCAAGAAAATAAAATAATAATGCAGACTATGAAGAAAATTATTTTTGTGTCTCGCAATGCGCTTAAAAATTCCGGAAAAGTTACGCCACATGTGGAAAAAACGACAAATACGAACGAATTTAAATAAAAATTAAAGCAGAAGTGGGTTTCAAAGTTATAATCTTTTTCAAAATTTCGAAATGCCAGAAAATATATAGTTTTTTTTTTTGTAGCGCGTATATAGTTTTTTTTATTATCAGATTTTTTGATGAAAAAAATGTATGAAGATATTCATCGATACACCTTAGTAAGATGTACTTTCAGTATTTTTTCTTATTTTTGTCTAGAAACTATTGAAAATGGCGTGAGGTGCATTTTTCACCCTAGATCTTATGGTGTACCATATAAGGACTCAAATATATGGTACTACTGTCAAAATGTAGTACCCTATACAATATTTTCCATACAGCTGGTGATTTGGTTTGGGGGCATTTTTTACTCCCTTACCCAGCCAGACCATTGGGAAATATAAAAAAATTTGTACCGCGCAACACTGAAAAAAATCAGAAAAAAAATCACATAAATCTTAAAAAACCATAGGAACACATTTAAAAATGAGTTGGAGTAGCACTGAATCTCTAAATCCCAAAAAGAAAATGATCAAAACTCCAATATTTTTTTATTGTACTTCAATTTTTGATAAAAAAAATTTTGATAATTTTTCTTGATACACCGTAGTAAGATGCACATTTAGTATTTTTTTCAAATCTCGAAGCTTTTGAGGATGGCGTGAAATAAACGAAAAAGTACGTTTTTCACTATAGATCCTATGTCAAACCACATAGGGGTTCAAAAAACAGCCAAATTTTCTTATTTTATATCCTCTACAATATTTGCCATACAGCTGGTTATTTGGTTTGGGGGCACTTTTTACTCTCCCACGTCCTTTGGCTCGATTTGCTTGATTTTTGAAATTTGTGTTTCATTTGTATGGCAGCATCCCCCTTAGAGAGGGGGAAAGAGTGTCTATTCACCATAGATACGTTCTGTGCCCCCCAAAATATTTACATGCTAAATTTGGCTCCGTTTGCTTGATTAGTTTTCATGTTATGCAGAAATTTTTGTTTCATTTGTACTCTCTGAGCAGGTATTAGCCTCCATACCAATTCGATACCATTTTTCGCAACCCTGAAAAAAATTGGATCATTACCAGATACCTATAGAAGTCTATGGTTATACAAAATATTGAAGCAAAATTCCACGTACTAGCATAATAATGCGATAAAAATATGTTTCGTGGGTGGCAATATAATTGCCGCGACCATATAAAGGGTCAACAGGCAGTGGAAACTATATTCCCAAAAAAAAAATTAAACTGTTTTTATAGTTGTTTTTTTATCAAAGGTAAATATATGTTCTTCCTCATGTAAGAATTATGTTCTCTGAAGTTAAATTCGATTCGTTCCATAGCCTTATAAAGGATTTTTTTTCTCTATTATAGTGACCTTCAACACATTTCGGCTAGTTCGTCACTTTTACTTCCATTTTTGGAAGAATGTCGGCAGTGAAAACTGAACTCGTGATCTCTGCGTGAGAGGTATGGATGTTACCACTACGCCAGATCGCCTCCTCAATATATAATATATATTATATATTATAAAGGATTTAAGCACAACCGTTGTGAAATTATCATTATTAAAAATAATTATGTGGCATCTGAAAAAAAAATCAAATTTATTCTGAATGCACCTTAAGTTATTAAACCAACAATTCAAGTGATGCGATATTCTAATCAACGGTACTTAACCTTTTTCTCAGAGAAGCCACAAGCACTTGTTAGTGATTGTGCCGCGGGCCGCAAAAAAAAGCAGGTTGATATCCGAGACACGACCGCATTGCGCATTGGAGTTCGAAATTATAACCGGCGAGAAACAAAAAATTATGAACATTCACGAATGAAACTCTTTGGTACAGTCATTGTTTTTATGTGCTCCCGTGGCCGAGTGGTTAGCGTCATAACTAACATGCCGGGTGTTCGGGTTCGATTCCCGTTCTGGTCGGGGGAATTTTTCGTCAAAGAAATTACTGTGATCACGCGTGCACTGTGCACTGTGATCACGCGTATTCTAGAGCTTGCCACTCAGAATGCATTCAAGGCGTGTTATTTGGCATAGAAATCTCAACTAAGTACTAATAAAAATGACGCAAGTAATACTACGTTGAGACGGCGAAGTTCCTCTAGGAACGTCAGTGCCATTGAAGAAGAAGAACAGTCATTTGGAAGCATTTACAAAAGATCGATGAATGAACGCTTTCTCTGGGTGAGGAGCGTGCACGTTATGCGAAGCAATTCAACGCCAATCTGGGACAATTTTCAAATAAACTCTCAAAATTAACATGTACTGTTGATTGCTCGCTGTCTAGAGCGACAGGAAACATTTGATTTTTTGAATATGCAAGTAGTTTTGCAGTATGTCATAGTAAAATTACATCTTCAACGAACCCAGAATTTCATAAGGAAACAATCCACAAATTGTACTATGCAGTTCCTTTCACTGAACGGTGAGGAACGTAAAATACTTACCGAATCGATTGTGTGGTGACGTAAAATGAGAGTAAAATACCCTCTTTACATCCGGCCCGAAATGCGCTGCCCTATGATATCACTTCTACCCCGGATACAATGTTCGAATCCACAAAAAATTGAATGATTGATCGGAAAAAGTCACCAATAAGTTCGAGTACACTCTCGATTTCACACAAGCTCTTTCTCGGCCGAAAGAAAATTATAAAGATAAATTCGGTTTTTATTACTGCGTATTTCAGGAAGCTTCAGAATTTTAGAAACAACTTTTTATTGAAAAAAAAGAGGAAAAGAGCCGATGTTTTGCGTGATATAGCGTGCAAGAAATCTGTTCACCTCCTACAGAAACTCTTGTTCCATACAGGTCACATATTCCGATCAAGAGGCCTAGAAGCATATCCTAAGGTGAGGCCGTTTCGTTACTAAGTTGGTTAGGGGAGCGGTATATGAAAACAGTACGGAAGAAAGCAGAAGAGGAATTATTTGCTTGCAGCGTAAAAGAGACAGACTGATCAGGAGCGAGCTTCGGCACTAGCGTATTGTGTTCTGTTTACAAGCAGAACACAGTAGACTTCCAAGATGGCTGAAGAGTGCTTTTAGCAAGTTGGCCCACCTTAGGATATACTTCTAGGTGCCTTGATTCCGATAATGATATCGGTCAATGTTCGCTTCTGACGTATTATATGCTGTCCAGAGAGCCGTAATAGTGTAACTTGGTTTCAACAGCCCATAATGGATAACACACTAGCTATTGTTTTTCAGTTTTGGGGTTGATGTTCCGGAAGCTATATAAGTGATTTTTTTTCTGTATTATAGTGATTTTCAACACTTTTGGCTGGTTCGTCACTTTTGCTTCCATTTTTGGAAGAATATCGGGAGTGAGAATTGACCTCGTGATCTTGAGCGTGAGAGGTATGGATGTTACCACTACGCCAGATCGCCTCCATAATTGATTTTAGTTGTTGAGGTTGTGGCACTACCGCATAATTGACTTCATCATAATCCTCAGTTATAGTATTCTTCCGCAAAAAAGTAACTCAATAAAGCTTCTCGTCAAAGCCCCAAAGCAAATGAAGGCAAAAATTGCGATGAAACAAATTTTGCGCGCAAATAGAACACTCTTTACTGATTCTGCTGCTGGAACCCCCCTTTTAACACTTTCGTCGTCCAACGCGACATTTCTGAGTTTCTTGCGGAGCTCAACTAGCGAATAAATTATTAAATGAAGATCAAATTTAGTTTGTAGACAACTTATACATGATCTAGCAATATTTTTCATATTTTGAAGATGAATTGACAACAATAACACATGCCAAAGTCATATTATACGGCTTTCGCGAAAAACTACAGTACAAGCCATACTATAAACTAATAAATAGTATAGTATAAACATTATAATAATATGGTAATGGTTTTATAATTTTTCTACATATCCTGTAGTTACATTTAGATGCCTATTCTATCAAATTTCTTCTAAAAATCCTATTTAATTTGAACGAGGAAAGTGTCACCCATATCTGGGTGACGGGGCGACGAATGTGTTAAATGATGCATATGTTTTCTGGAATACGGTACCGCATATGAGTGAAAAAAAAATCCGTTATCTTTTTAGTTGATTATTGTTATGAGCTCATAACGGTATCATTTTTATATTCACACTTTTTTTTGGACAACCCTATTCGTCGTAACAAGTAGTGTTGATGTTCGTTGGTTTTGTTTTGTTTCGTAGTTTCGCGTAAACCTCTGATTGTGACCCGTAGTTCCATTAATTCGTTCGATAATCGTACGCTTATTGTTCGCACGTCACTTGTCGCGGATTTTGCAAAGCGGAATTCCATCTTTCCTGCTGTGGTATCCCCTCATCCACATTCGACGAAGTTTTGAAGAATCATCAGATATTCTGGATGTGCAAGTCGTATACGTCCCTCATGAATAACATGCGCGTGAGGATTGCAGTACGTGCGGCTTACGAATCTGGCCAAGAGGAAGTAATTTCTGCGCACAACGAGATAGTAGAACGCATGAAACAAGAGATACTCTGCGAGATGAAGAAGGAAATCAAATCGAACTTCGCAGCTTTAACCAATTCCAGCTCGATGACACCTAGATCATCCAAGCGTCCTGTATCTGGGATTGTTACTACTCGCCGCCGCCGACTCTTTGGAAGTCCAGTGATAATAAGCCACAAGCTCAACCACTCTTAATTGGCACTTCCGAATCGCTGTCACCGTCGCTTGGAAATTTCGCTGTTACTGCTCCCAGTCAAAAATTTTGGCTGTATCTCTCTCGTATGTCACCCGATGTTACTACAGAGCAAGTGCGAATTCTTGCTTCACGTCGCCTAGGTACTGACGACGTTGAAGTTGTTCGTCTTGTGGGTAAAGGGCGCGACGTGAGCACTCTATCGTTCATCTCCTTCAAAGTCGGATTAAATGTTGACGTCAAAGCAAAGCTCTATCTTCTTCGACCTGGCCGAGAGGAATTTATTACCGCGAATTCCAAGACAATCGAACTGGTGCAAATTTTTGGAAACCTCAACTGACACCGAATCAGCACATAGAAGAAACTGTAATGATGGACTGAGGATACCGCGACGCACATTTGAAAGTTCTGTGGAGGCCTCTGCTCTGATCGTCACAGTCCGGCCACTTGCTGCCAACGTTCATCTCAGCCGTCGCGGCCCTGCTGTCGAATCTATAGCCGAGGTCCTACAATTCGCTCTTTCGGGCAAGTACATTCGTCATAATGAACTGTCACTTCCTGATCGCCATTCCGCTTCCAGAAGTTGTCAACATTCTGGCGAAATATCTGCACCACGCACACAACGTATAGTGCCTAGCAAATCTCATCCGGGACGCCCATAACAATATACCATGGAAGCCCCCGACCGCTTCGACCCAGTCGCGCTTCCAGCCAGCAGCCAACACAGTCGTCCCGAACCTGTGATCAGAAGTCGAGAGGGGGTCTTCCAAATCCCACTTGCAAGCGAGTACACGAATTCTGAAGATCTCCCGATGTCTGATATCGCTTCGGTTTCCAGTTCTACACCATCCCAAAGTCGTCCGATCTCAGCAGAAAATATGCTCTGTATTTATTACCAGAACGTAGGAGGTACAAACTCGTGCAGTGCCGACTACCGTCTCGCGTGTTCGTGTGAAGTCTACGATATCATCGTCCTCACTGAGACTTGGTTGGACGATCGCACCCATTCGCATCAAGTGTTTGGCCCAGGCTATGATGTCTTCCGAGCTGACCGTAGTCCATTAAACAGCCGAAAGACGTCAGGAGGAGACGTTGTCTGTAGGAACTAATCAGCAACGATCAGCATGGATTCATGCCCGGACGCTCCACAACAACGAACCTGCTTGTCTTCACATCGCATGTCATCGATGGCTTCACGGAGGGATGCCAGACTGACGCCATCTATACCGACTTGACAGCTGCCTTCGACAAGCTGAACCACGCATTCGCAGTGGCCAAGTTGGAACGCATGGGAGTATGCGGTAGTCTGCTGCAGTGGTTCCAATCTTACCTGACTGGCAGAACAAACTGCGTGAAGATTGGTGATCGTCTATCCTCATGTTTTGCATCGTTTTCCGGAATACCACAGGGCAGCCATCTCGGTCCACTTGTTTTTTTATGTCACTTCAACGATTCCAATAATCTACTAGAGAGTCCCCGATTACTTTACGCTGATGACATGAAAATCTTCTGCCACATCAGATCGATTGACGATGCCATGTTCCTCCAAAGGCAACTGGACTTCTTTGCAGCTTGGTGTGAAACGAATAGGATGGTACTGAATCCCAATAAATGCTCAGTCGTGTCGTTTGCAAGAAAACGGAATCCTATCTCTTTCGATTACCGGCTTTCAAACGTGGTTCTATCATCATTTACAGACATTTACTGTCTGAAGGCTGTTTACTGTGGCCTCGTTCGCTCCATACTGGAGTATTGCTCTGCCGTCTGGAACCCGTACTACCAGAACAGTGTGTATCGCATTGAAAACTACTGCCGTGGCGAGATCCGTATAGCCTTCCCAGCTATGAAAGCCGCTGTCAGCTAATCAATTTAGACACTCTGGAAGTGCGTCGGAACACTGCCCGAGCCATGGTGATATCTGACGTTTTAACCTCACGAATCGACTGTCCTGCCATTCTCCAAAGGATCAATCTTCTGGCTCGGCCAAGGCAGCTTCGGAATGCTGCACTTCTCTGGTTTCCCACCCTGCTGCGCATTTTCAACCGTGTAGTCTCTATGTTTGACTTTAACCTGTCCCGTATTTGTATTAAGCGTAAATTTTTAATGTTTTTTAGACCTTGACTTTGGACAACTTACTAGGCAATGCAAATTTTTAATGTAATTTTGTAATTTAATGCCAATATTTATGTAAAGTTAATTCAGATACTAAGACTACCATTGGGGTTTCTAGCCTGTTGGTAATGAATAAACAAATAAACAAATTTTTATATTCACATTTTTAGAGCTAGCTTGTTGATTCATGATTAGGCATTCCAATAGGAGCGAAACATCGACAAAAATCTCAAAACACGCGATTTTGTCACACAAAAGGCCAACAATCAACCACTCGATAACGAACAGATATGTTTTGATTATTACGACCTCCAACGTATATTAGCATAATAAATAGCGTGCGATAAAAATTTGTTCCGATTCGATAGACGACTATAGCTTTCCACAACTTTTCCAAACACGGAGATCAACGAAAGTAATTGTAAAACCGGGTCACACAAACAGTCCTGCCGTACACAAAATGTGACTCTTCTCCTGTTCGGCGTAAACAGGAAGAGGCAAATTTTCTTCGTTCTAAGAACAGTGTCCTTTTTTCTGCCGGCTTCATTTTGCTGATGCAAAACAAGGCAAGGCGAGAAGGGAAAATTTTTTTACTCTACCTTCAATTCACTTATATCTTGTTCTGGTCCAAAAGCTAGCCGGAACGTTCGGTTTCGTTGGGACACCCCGGTGACATCTCGGCATCCCGACAGCGGAAGAAACGGGATGCTGCTGTCCGCAATAAGCGGGCGTCAATAAAAAGCTAACCGAGCGCACGAAAGAAAGGAAACCCTTTTCCGTCGCCACCAACAACATCGTCCGACCGTAAATAGCGGTGAAGGCGGAAGAGAAATTAGAAACACAACGGTTTTTGTTTGTTTGTTTGTTTCCTAGTTGCTTTTCAGTGCATTGTTCGGTCGTATTTATTGCCTTTTTTTTTTTTTTTTTGATAGAGTAAGTGTATCTCAATTGGGGGTGGATGAATAATAAAATAGTCAGGAAACACGTGCAGCAAAAAGTGTGGCCAACCGAAAGCAGTACCTAGTTGACATCTTGGAATACCTCAACATACTTTAATTGGCTTCACAACAAAATTTGGATGTGATTGTGTCGATGTTTGGATGGTATCGGTGTGGGCTCCAAAGTTGTTTGCTGAGGTTATTATGTTCCTTAACAAGCCAAAAACTTTTACACGCCATTCTGAAAACTTTCCGTTCCGATTACAATTCATATGGAGTAATTGTTGCTCCCGAAAGGTTCGTCTCGTTTTCGTTTCATCGAGTTCTGGGCAGTGATGTCAGTCTTTTTTCTCGAGTTAATTTTTAGACTTTTTTGGATTTACTGAATTTCACGGATTTCTCATTTTTGCCGTACATAGAATAAACATCACCTTAAGAAATATTCGCATTCACCATTTACAAGGCAGTGGCAACTATAATTTTTTTTCGCTGAAATTGGAATATTGTTTTGATGGTTTCCATTTAGTCCGCAACAAGAGTATCATAATCCGGACACAGAAGCGCTTACGGTGATAACTTCAACTACTAAAAAATATTGCCATATTATAGTATGAAAAATTACCGTTCCTATAGAATTAGAAGGCATTCATGTGAGTTATGAATCACGGAGTTTCAAAAAATAATGTTAGATTTGTTCAAAATGTGTAAATTTCTTCATTGTGCCGTACTTTGAAATCCGGATACTTTATTATTCAAGATTTGAATTCCGAGCATTTTTGCTTTAAATTCCTGACACATTTTGTCCAACAACATTCCTTTGGAAGAAATTAGTTATTGATTATTTTAGAGCTTAGTATTTAATTATTATTCTATTATAATCTTAAACCAAACTTCAATAATGCACAAAAGTTATGAAAATTATTTTATGATTATTATTTTTTGAACATACTATTATACAACTTCCGCTTCCAACTTCCAACGTTCTGGTCGGGGAAATTTTTCGTCAAAGAAATTACCTCCGACTTGCACTGTGATCACGCGTATTCTAGAGCTTGCCACTCAGAATGCATTCAAGGCGTGTTATTTGGCATAGAAATCTCAACTAAGTACTAATAAAAAATGACGCAAGTAATACTACGTTGAGACGGCGAAGTTCCTCTAGGAACGTTAGTGCCATTGAAGAAGAAGAAGATTATACAACTTCTTCATTAATAAATTTCATCGTCAACTTAGATCCGTCCGGTTTTAAAATCATCTTATGAATGTGCTTTTTATTCCGGACATGAGTTTGTTAAACACAACTATTTGTTTTGATTTTTGACATTATTGACGTAGATCGACGTCTTTCATGAAGAGTGCCAAATTAGAAAACAGAAATTAAATAAAGTTAACGTTAATAGCTATTTTTACAGCGAGCGAATTCTGATGATTTGCATACCATGAAATTTTCGTGCCAGTGCGGATATGGAAGAGTATCCATAATCTTGGAATATGGACATTAGGGTGCCAATGAAAATCGCCATCAGGAATTTCAAAAAGTTTACCCAATACAAAATGTTCAACACCTCGAAAAGACACCCTATGCCAAATTTTAGTTTTAGTCATAGTTTGTTTTTTTTTTTTTGAAAATCGAAAAATCACCCGAAAGAAAATGGTCATCTCTATTTTTCATATGAAACTAATGCAAAATATTAGCTCTATCGGACTTCATTTACTAGTGTCGCAGACGTTGAAATTTGAGGTCATTAAAAACCGAAAAATCGCCCAAGCGGGAGCACAGAGAATTGGGGGTTTAATAAACAAAAATATACTGAATCTATATATTTATAAAAATGGAGTGATGTTTGTCTGTTTTTCTGATTCTTATGGACTTGGAAACTACTGAACCGATCGCACAGTGGGCCGTTCCGAAAAAAGACGGTCAAAAATCTTTTCTCGTCTTACCTTACATTTTAGAGGTTGGGTGTCTTCAGAAAAGTTGTTCAGAATGTTGATTTGGATATTTAGACGATTTCATTTAAACTCTTACTAAGTCACAGTAAAAATTTAAAAAAAAACTAACTTCTTATACTTATGAGATTTTTTTTGCTGAAAATACATAATATTTATCTATCAGTCTTCCCTAGATATAACTGTTTTTTTTTCTGGGGAGACAATCACGGGGACATCACTTTTTATACCAATTTTAACAGCGCAATTTACTCAGATTTACTCTGTTTTCTTCATACTTTATCTTCTATTGATGTTTATTTGCATTATATTAATTTAGAAATCAATTTCTGATTCCATTCCATTGTCTTTGCAGTCATTATAAAACTGCGTATTCCTTGATCGTGGAAATCCAAGATGGCGGCCGCTACAAAATGGCGGATTACATATTTTCTGAAAACCTCATCAATATGGGTTTTCCCAAAATCCCATCAATATGGGTATCAAATGAAAGGGCTTGACTAGTAGAATACAGTTGTTTATGAAACATGCAAATCCAAAATGGCTGCCACCCCAAAATAGCGGAATATATATAATTTTTTAAAAATTCATCAATATAAGTATCAAATGAAAGGGTTTGGATAGTAGAATCAGGGCCCGAAATTTTCGAAGGTGAAAAATGAAGACCGACTCTACTCCCAGTAGCTTCGCTTCGACTAGAACTGCTTCGGCAGTCACCGCCAACAAAAAATGACTTGACTAGAAAATGAATTGACTAGCGCTGACTAGCGAGGATGACTGGTGAACTAGTCCAGTCAGTGGTTATTTTAATTGACTCGACTAATGAATACAAATCTGCCTCTTCATTCAACTGACTGCAATCCACATTTCCATTTCCCCCTGATATTAATTTTGTACCCGCGTACGCACGTCCATATAAAGAGGAGTGAAAACTTGATTCCTGATGCAAAAAAAAAAAATGGGTGGGTTATATCTATGATATAACCGCAAGGTTTACGTGGGACTGCCTTCGCTTAGCAATCATTTGTTTGTATTGATCAAATTGTTGATTGATTGAAACAATTTCCGAATTCAATTAAATTCAATATACAAAGCAAAAGTAAAGAGATTGAATAAATGCCATGTTTCATGCATTGTGATAGATTATGTTCTTCATTACAAGTAAATTTAATGACAGTCCTTTTACGTTTGCTGTATATTTGGACAAAATATGTGAACGGAAGAATTATCAAACGATTATTTTATTTTTCATTTCCCTCTGAAGTTTACATATCTCAAGTGTACGTACTTCTCGAACCGCGAATTTGCCTGATTTGATGAACTTCAGGCACTCAGTTTCGATTTTGACATGTACGTCGAACGCATATTGTTCAATCAATAGGCGTTATCGCAGCAAATGGTTATTAACATTTTGCCAAATCATCAAATGGTATGCGTAGAAATTCAGTGAGCAGAAGAAATGAAGGCATATCCTTCAATACAATCTTGAATAACCGAGCCAGAGCGTTGTGTTCGTACCCACTTTTGTAATCCGTGTTAGGAAAACACTTTTCGGAGTGCAAAAAAACATACGGGTGCAGAAGTACCCTCGCCTTGCATGAATCAACAATATTCTAGTCCGCACAAAGACAAGCGAGTACAAAAGTACTCGCAGTTTGCATTTATTTGCAAAGCCCATTTCCCCAGACTCCTTGGTTTTGAGTCTGTGTTGGGGAAACACATTTCAGTCGGAACAAAAATACCTCCGATTTGCATGTATTTGCAATGCCGATTTCCCAGACACCTTGATTGTGAAGTTTGTGTAGGGAAAACTCATTTCAGTCGAAACAAAAATGCCCCCGACTTGCATGTATTTGCAATGCCAATTTCTCCACGCTTCATGGATTTGAAGTCTGTGTTAGAGAAACACATTTCAGTCGGATCAAAAATACCCCCGACTTTCATGTATTTGCAATGCCGATTTCTCCAACACTGCTTGGTTATGAAGTCTGTGTTAGGGAACACATTTCGGTGAGAACAAAAGTCCCCATACCTCTATGTATTTGCAATGCCGATTTCCCCAAGGCTGCTTGATTATGATGGCTGTGTTAGGGAAACCGTAAATCGGGCCAATCAAAACGAGGCAGTTAGGGCGTTTAGATAACGCTAACATTTTACAGTTATTCAATTGTTTATCTAATGAAAAATAACATTGTATTAATTGCGATAGATGCGTAGAAATATTCCCTATCAATTGATGCAAACATCTTTCCGATCCAGTAAGAAATATTCGAGTTATAAGCATTCGGAATCTTTCATTTTTCCCTGCGTGTTCTGTGTTTAGGTTTTCATTTTACCCCCCATATTCTTCGGTTAGACGTAGTCCCACGTCAAAAGTAGTTACCCCATCAATGGACGGTTTTTTTTCTACCCATCGTGAACTCAAACCAATAAACTTAGACATTTATGAAGTATGCTGTAAAGGTCCTTATTTTATATGTGTGAGTAGTTTTCGTCTACGCTACAAAAAATCTAGCTCACCTGTAGCGTATGTCTAACCACGGAGAACTAATATATCGATGCATGCGAACGTGCATGGGAGAGAGAGAGAGAAGAGAGAGAGAGAAGAGAGAGAGAGAGAAGAGAGAGAGAGAAGAGAGAGAGAGAGAGAGACGAAATCGTTTTGGGGGAAGTCACTTCAAAATGCAATGAGGACAATTTGACTGGGAAGAATGGAATTGATATAGTCGAGTCGGTAGAGGGAGATAACGACTAAACGCTATCCCCGACTGACTGTTCAGTCGTTTCGGCGGAGAAACTGCGTGAAGAGCCAAAAGTCATTTACCGACTGATTATGGATATAGTCTGTCGGTTAGTCAGTCAACTATCCACAGTTGGCTATGACTATGCCGAGTCCTGAGTACAACACAGCTATTTTTGAAAAATGCAAATTCAAAATGGCCGCCACCACAAAATGGCGCCATATATATTGACGTGGGACTACGTCTAACCGGAGTATATGGGGGGTAAAATGAAAACCTAAACACAGGAAAAAATGAAAGATTCCGAATGCTTATAACTCGAACATTTCTTACTGGATCGGAAAGATGTTTGCATCAATTGATAGGGAATATTTCTACGCTTCTATCGCAATTAATAAAATGTTATTTTTCAATAGATAAACAATTGAATAACTGCAAAATGTTAAGAGTTATCTAAACGCCCTAACTGCCTCGTTTTGATTGGCCCGATTTACGGTTTCCCTAACACAGCCATCAAAACCAAGCAGCCTTGGGGATATCGGCATTGCAAACACATGAAAGTAGGGGGAGATTTTGTTCCCACCGAAATGTGTTCCCTAACAGAGATTTCTAAACCAAGGTGCCTGGAGGAAATCGGCATTTCAAATTCATGTCGGGGGTATTTTTGTTCCGACTGAAATGTGTTTCCCTAACACAGACTTCAAATCCATGGAGCGTGGGGAAATCGGCATTGCGAATTCATACAAGTCGGGGATATTTTTGTTCCAATTGAAATGTGTTCCCCTAACACAGACTTCAAAACCAAGGTTTCTGGGGAAATCGGCTCTGTAAATGAATGCAAACAGCGAGTACTTTTGTCCTCGCTTGCCTTTGTGCAGACTGGAATATGTCTGTCCTAACACGATCTTCTAAACTTAGGAACCTGGGAGAATCGTGCAGACACTAGAAGCGAATGAACTTTCCAGTTTCAAGCAAATTCGCGGTTCGAGAACCACGCACACTTGAGAGATGTAAAATTCAGAAAGAAATCTATATAAATAAAAATGTAAGGCAAAATCTGTTTGTAAGCGGAAACCCCGAAGAAGGGATGGTCCGATTTTAGCCTTCTGTATTTTGTTGTATTCGTCTCTTCCCGTAGATCAATATAGTGGAGAGAAAAATAGGAAAAATTTCAGAAAATCCTGAAGGAAGGTCGGAAAATTCGGAAAATTCGGAAGATTGAATTCCCACATGTTCGAAAATTACATCATAATAAGCATTGTTAGTCCATTCGATATTTGCGCTATCGAAATTGATCTCTGTTGGTAAGTGGAATTGGATTTTCAGTCGAGATAACTCATTTCCATATCTTGTATCTATAAATAAAAATGGAAGGCCAAATGTGTTGGTAAGCGCAAAACCCGAGGAAGGAATGGTTCAATTCGAGTCATTTATATTTCGTTGTATTCGTCTCTTCCCGTAGATCAATAGAGCGGAGAGAAAAATCGGAAAATTGAATTGAATTGAATGTTCTACAATTAGCTAAGCGTTGTTAGTCCATTTGATGTTGGCGCTAACGAAATTGATTTTTGTTCGAAAGTGGAAAAGGATTTTCAGACAGAGTAATGCATTCCTATATCTTCTATATATATAGACAAAAATGGAAGGCCAAATGTGTTGGTGTGCCCTAAAACCGAGGAAGGAATCGTCCGATTTGAGCTGTCTTTATTTTGAAATATTCTCTGTATCAAAAATGTATTCCATGCAACGAAGAAACATGTTATTTCCAAATGCTTGAAGAATCTTGAACGAGAATTGTGTCTGAAAATAATTTTATATTATAAGGACGAATTTTTGTAGACAATTTATAGTAAAAGGAAGTTGTAAAGGGTCAAAGGGTAATCAATCAATGAAGAGTTCAATGCTTGGACTCACTAACGTTCACATAGTAAGAAAACGTGCATGTTTGAAAGTATTCAAATCAAAAATCTATTTTGGGCGGGACGAAGTTCGTCGGGTCAGCTAGTGTAAAATAAAATAATCGTTTGATAATTCTTCCGTACATGTATTTTGTCCTAAACATCATACAAAACGTGAAAGGTATGTCATTGAATTTACTTGTAACTAAGAACATAATCTATCACAATGCATAAATTGACATTACATGGCCTTATACAATCTCTTAACTCACAAAGCAATTATGTTGAATTCAATTGAATTTGGAAAGTGTTTCATTCAATCACGAATTTAATCAATACAAACGAAGCTTAGCAATCTAAGGTAGTCCCACATCAACCTTGCGGTTATATCATAGATATAACCCAACCATTTTTTTTTTCAAAATCATATCAATACGGGTATCAAATAAAATGGCTTGATTAGTAGAATACATTTATTTATAAACAATGCATATCCAAAATGACTGCCCCCACAAATAGGTGCAATAATTTTAAAAACCTCGTCAATATGAGTATCAAATGAAAGGACTAGACTAGTGAAAAAGAGTTTTTCATAAAAAGTTCAATCCAAAATGACCACCACTACAAAACGGTGAAACGGTGATATTCTTTTCAATATCCCATGAATATGGGTGAAAAAAGTCTCCAAATAACCAATTACTTCTTTAAATGGTTTCATTCAGCTCTTTGTATATTTGAATGTCTGTGGGATAGGTACCCTTAGGTCCCCTCAATGCCGGTATTAAATTATTTGACTAATAGAATACAGTACGTCATAAAAATATTCCGTGGAAAATAAGGTAGGAAATAAAAATTAAAAAAAATTTGAATGGTTATATTATAGAGAAATGTGCTTCTTCGATATAACGAACCCTCGGTATACAACTGTTGTCTGATTCCGGATTCTAAATGAATCAAACTTTAATCAACAATACGAAAGGAAACATCATGGAAAGGTTGACTTCGTCTTCTAGTTGAATTTTTTCATTAACCTTACTCAAACAGAAACACAATAAAGTAATATAAACTAAGTTTCTGAGTTCTTTATTATGCTTCGATATAACGTACAATTTTGAAAGTAAAATGTACGTTATATCGAAGTTACTCTGTATATTTAAATTTTCAGACAAATCGGGTCTGGATATTTGTTTTTGGAGAGAGAAGGTTAATTCACGTTGAGCTTTATATCATGTGTTTGGGGAGCGACGACGGCTGTGATGGATTTTCATTTGGAATGAACGCACTTCCAAGATGAAAATTATGAATGAATGTCAACTTTACTATATCTAATATGTCTAATATTTTATATCTAATATGTTGATCTACAGTTACGATGTCTCGTAGAAATATTCATTTAGGAAGCCACATTATTCTCTCTCAGTTTACCAGGCCCGAAGGCAGTTTTAAGTTGTTCAAATTTTCAATGAAAATTATGACTACTGAAGTAGTAAAAATAACTTGGTAACTAAAAAACAAAACGGTCATTCAAAAAAGAAATATACATTCCGAAATTATATCCGAAGGGAAAAACAAGCGAATTGAATAATATAATTCCGTTATTCTACGTCAAAAATGCGGTTGTGTCGAAGACACAACCCCTTACAATTTTGGTCATTAAAATAAGATTGTGTACGCGGACAACTAGATACATGTCTGGGTGGAGTAGTAGTGGTGGATTGAGGTTAGGTTGAATGAAGGGGCAGATTTGTATCTCGGGTCAATTAGAATAACCATTCGCTAGAATTGGATTGATAACTGCTAACGATTCGACGCAACAAGGTTTCCTTTTGTGCCGTTCGAGTAACATTGTGGACATGCAAAATCTCCGTTCGACATCTCTTGTTCCGCATGGAACACAATTTACTGGTTTTTGGATGTATTTTGCTTATCGAGTTACTCTGCCAGTTCTGTTTACGTTTGACACGAATCTTGATCGAGTATTTTCCCCAATTCATCGTCTTCATACTTTTTCGGTTGACTCGAACGCTTTTTGTCTTTAATACTAAATTTACCACTTTTAAATTGTCCAAACCGTTCCCTACAAAATCTATCCGATGCAGGCTGACCAAATAGTTCAGGAATAAAAACGGGACACGTAAGCCATGAAAACTTTTATATCATAACATAGGATGTGCAACTTAATTCATTCCGTTTTTTTTTGCATGAAAAACACATTTATTTGAATAATAAAATGAGTTTAAACATTGTTCAAAGTATTGGCCATCGCTAGCCACTCCTTTTTCCCATCGGATTCCCTCGAGAAGCGTTCATCTTTTGAGCTTCAGCTTGGGTAGACTGTACAATTCGTAATTGCTCCCCGTGATTGACCTGAACTAGCGAATTTGCGCAAAGAAAACACTGAATGACGCTTGAGATTAGCACATCATTCGCACTATACAAGTTTCGGTGATTCGAGCTTTAAATAGTCAATAACGACGCCGGCTACGTCTCTTCAGTCACCAGGGGAAGGAAGGAATGTTAGTATAATATTTGCGACCAGCAACATTGTCTCTATAGCGCGATTCGATTGCGATTATCATTGAAGCAAAAATTGTTGGTGGGAAGGGGTGAGAAGAATCAGTATTCGCTTTGGTGGATGATGTGATTATGAAAACGTGAACTGAGAAAACTGCTTTAAAAACTCTCGACTTGTATTTTTTTTACTCATCGCATCTCTCGAAGCGTGTCAAACCTCCATAGAAACATTTCGTGTCCTCTAAAATGTCCAGACGAAAAATTTGGTTCCATTTGCTTGATTAGTTCTTGAGTTATCCAGAAATTTGTGTTTTATTTGTATGGAAGACTCACCCCCCTCCCCCATAGAAAGGGGAGGGGGAATGTTGAACCATCATAGAAATGTTTGTCTGTCGATCCCTTAAACCTCTATTTGCCAAGTTTGATTCCATTTGCTTAATTAGTTCTCGAGTTATTCACCATCACCCCCCCCCCATTCTTTGGAGAGGAGGAAGGAGTGTCAAACCACCATAGATACATTTATAGCACCCAAAAATTTGCCAAATTTGGTTCCATTTGCTTGATAAGTTCCTAAGTTATGCAGAAATTTGTGTCTCAATAGTATGACAAACGTTAATTTAAATTCCTAAGCCTAAACATATCAACATCCGTTCTATTTATAGAATTATCCAATTTCGCATAATTTTTTTTTATGCCAATGGTGTTTTTTTCGATGGTAATTTTATCATGGTAAGATACTATGATACACTATTCATATTTTTTCTATATTTTCCTTTCCAAGGTATTGAGAGTGTTGTGAAGAAAAAACTACATTTTTAGCCATAGCTCTTATAGTGAGCCATATAAGGATTCAGAAAAATTATCTAATTTTCTAATTTGCAACAATACTTTTCATAACGCTGTTGATTAGATTTGGTACTCTTTACAATATAATACAATAATACAATACATACAATAAAATAATAGATTTTAGGAAACTTTAAAGAATGCTAGAAAATAACATAAAAATTATTGATAGCTCTTTTCGGGAAAGCACACAAATGGACAGAACAAGTGTATGAGGAAATTGGAATGCATCCAATTTTCATCAATTCAAACAATATACAGACTATGGGATTGTAATGTAACATATCAAACAAATCTTAGGGTATTTCCAATTTGATTGGTATGTAAATCGCCAAAATCGGTTCGCGGCAAAAATAGTTATTAACATTAACTTTATTTCATAAAAACGAGACCTGTTTGCTGATTTCGCACCCTTAATGTAAGACGTAGTTCTACGTCAAAAGATGACCAATATCAACACACATAATGAATACACAAACAAATAAACATACGTGTTTAAATATAAACTAAATCTGTAATGGGTCTATGGGATTCTAAAAAATCAAAATTTAGAAATAATTTGTTTTTTTTTGTACCATGCAACACTATTAAAATTCTCAAAAAAAATCGCACATATCTAGAAAAGGTGCAGAATCAAATTTAATAACGAATTAGAGTAGTAGTGAATCTCTAAATCCCCCAAATTTTTTTTTTCAATATTTCAAGTTTTTTTTTAGTACTTAAGATGCACCTTCAGTATTTTTTTTCAAATTTTTATCTCGAAGCTATCGAGAATGGTGTGCGAAAAATTTAAAAGTAGTTTTTTGTTTGCTATAGATCCTTTATTGAATCTCCTTGGGGTTCAAAAAAAAAGTCTAAATTTATTATTTAGTACCCTATACCATATTTTTCATAGAGCGAGTAATTTGGTTTGGGGGAACTTTTTACTCCCATACCCGGCCAGGCCCTTTGTGTTTCATTTGTATGGCATCCTCTAGTCAAAAATACTTCTTCCCTTTTATGTTGAAGAATTCTAATAGAACGATCGAAATTACCAACTATTTCAGTAGGAGATACCGTTTTGTCTCAAATTCAGAACACTTAAGCTTTTTGGACATTAAACAGTGTCTCATTACTCAAAATGGTACTTTTTCGCGAAATTAATGTGGTTTTTGGATACAATATAGCCTTTTCTTTCATTCGGCTACCATAAAATTACGGCTACCATAAAATTAATAATTCATATTCATGGTGAAAAACTAAAAATATGTTTGATTACATTTGTCTCAAAATCCGAACATCCAAAATGCAATTTAAAAAAAATCATAACTTTTGAGCTACTAGACTGATTCAGATGATCGATATATCAAATCGAAGCGAATTAGCTATTGTTCTATATAACATATACACTCCCAAAAATTATGGTATTGTGCTTCGAAACTTGATTCAAATTCCGAATTTGCCAACCCAAACATTTTATCGCTGGTTTTGTCAGTCACTTTTTTGCAAATGCTTAGTATTTTAAGTTTTTTACAGTAACGATACCAGTAAATGTTGTCAAAATGAAGCCTACACCACAAATAATGTCAGTGTATTTATTGTTCAATTATTGAAAATATTAAAGTTTAGTGAATCTACATTTAAAAATGAAGCGTTCGGAACTTGAGACTGTTCCGAATTTGAGACAAAACGGTACATCACTTCTATCAACAAGACCAAGAAATGTTCGAAATGCAACCATAATTTTAAGGCATGAGTTTGCAAATGGATCGCATGGTACAACAGGACATTTTTATGTTATGGAAAATAGGACCACAATCCGTCAAAAACGTTCAGAGGTGTTCATTCGACCGTTATAATTTAATTTACCCTTTTTAACACCCGTTAGTGATGATGATGGTGAATGTTGAAGTAGTCCTACTCGAAACGAATCGACTGAGAGGAGAGTCGATTTTCATGCTTCATGCTTCGTCGAAAATGTTTGACCCTGGCTGCAGTAAAGTGAGCTTACAAGAAGATAGCGGCAAACACATTGCCACCAGTGTTTTCAAGAGTTTATTTTTTATCTAAGGTAAATATGCATTCTTTCTCGTGTAAGGATTATGTTATACTGAAGTTTAAAGATATTTAAGGATTATTTTTTTTATCCAAAATATATATTTTTATTAAGGCTCATATGGCGTCAACCTGACGGGGCCGGGAGTTCAATATTTCGACAATATTTGCCTTATAACTATGTTAGTAATATGTAACCGATTACTCGCGGTTGGCTCGAGGTTAGTATTACAAGTGTTTTCGTAATTGTGATGTTGCTGTCTCCAATGCTCTGTACCTGTGCCCGACACGGGATACTTCCTATTGGGATGCAGCTGACCATTAATCAGCAACGCCCCCCTAGTCTGTACCCCATATCTAGCGTTGTGCATCTTCTCGACTCGAGGAATCCAGGATAGAATGGTCACTAGCCGGCGCAAACATCAGCTCGTGTAGAGTTGTCATGAGCGGTACAACCTTTGGCCCGTGTATCTGTAAAGAGTGTGTGTATGTATTGCCGCGACTAAGTAAAAGTTTATCGTTTGGATAGGAGGGATATGAAACGGGGACACAACGAAGGAAACATCATTAAACGTTGACATCGGCGTTTCTGAGGAACAGGTATAGATGAAGCAGAAGATCAGGATCACGGCTACCTAAGATATCCCGGACGGGGATATCCGATTGTCTGCCTTTTGCTCTCAGTGCTCTAGAGAGCTGAGAGCGAGCAGCATGGAACCGGATACACGACCAGACAACATGCTCGATGTCGTGGTAGCCATCGCCACAATCACATAGATTGTTTGCTGCGAGCCCAATGCGATAGAGATGCGCGTTTAGGTTGTAGTGATTGGACATAAGCCGAGATATCACGCGAATGAAATCACGACCGACATTCAATCCCTTAAACCAAGCTTTCGTCGAAACCTTAGGGATAATCGTGTGTAACCAGCGACCGAACTCATCTTCACTCGCTTTCTCATTCCCCGGAATCGGGCAATGAGAGGGAACCCATGCTAAGGTAATCTTGAATAATTTTTCGACCAAAACACTCAATAGATGTCTTATTCTTGTTAGGAAATAAGATGAGCGTTTATCAACTTTCATTGAGCGGATTGCCTCTATTGAGCTGAGACTGTCTGAAAAAATAAAAATAATGGTCGATGGGCAATGTTTCAATGATCCCTAGATCCCTATATTGCACCCAGTTCAGCGACATACACGGAACAAGGATCTTTGAGTTTGAAAGAGGCACTGGAATTTTCATTGAAGATGCCGAAGCCAGTGGACCCGTTTATGAATGAACCGTCAGTAAAGATCATTTTATCAGATCTAACTTTCCCATATTCTGCCGAAAATATCGGCGGAATATAATCGGAGCGTAGATGATCTGGGATTCCATGGATCTTTTGTCGCATGGACAGATCAAAATTGACAGAGGAATTGCAAAAGTATGGGAAGCAAACTTGGTTGGAGATGCCCGGTGAAGGGTGCACTTCATGGGTAAGGAAATCATGGTACAAAGACATAAAACTTGACTGAGGAGTCAGTTGGAGTAGATTTTCGAAGTTATCAATCACCAATGGATTCATGATCTTGCAACGGATGAGGAATCTGTAGGATAATTCTGTGAACCGAAGAGTAAGCGGGGGTACTCCAGCCAAGACTTCGAGACTCATCGTATGTGTCGAATGCAAACACCCCATGGCTATACGCAAGCAACGATATTGTATTCTCTCCAGCTTGAGAATATGAATCCTGGCAGCTGATCGGAAGCAAAGTCGGCAGATATTCCGGTAGATCTGGCACCCCAGTTTCTAGATTAGTGGATTTCGTTGTGTCCTCTTCGCGTTGCATCGTGTACAATCTACAGAACCTGAATGAGAAAGCACTGAAGAGTAAACTTCACCCAATTTCGATTCTGTTGCCGTTTTGTTGCCGATTACTTTCCACCGAAATTGCATTCTCCAGTGCGGGAACCGGAATCGGTCCGCTTATGCCAAGAGCCTGGTCTGGTCGGTAGACCAAAGCCCAAATCGAACCGAAATTGGATTTTGTTTACGATGTCAGCGAGTGGGTGGGAAGCCTCCATCACGGCATCACGGTAGCCACAGGAACCTTCACAGTGTTCAAAGTTGAACATTGGAACTGACAACCGCGGGTTGCCCAGTGGTGAGGGGTTGCGATGTTGCGCGATACAGTGTTTCGGGGGGAAATTAAAAATGACCTTTTGCACGATAGCACAAGCCGCACAACCGGCCGAGGGAGAGAGCGAGTGTGTGGTCGAACACTAATACCAAATTCATTTGGGATTGTTTTTTTTTATCTGGGGGTTTCGCTTCATAAAACCGCTGAAATTTCCCGTTCCTAACTGGTAAGCCAATTTTTAGATAGATTGGCTTTCGTGTCGCTCAAGGCGTTTTTGTCTTAATTCATATTATAAATGCTTATATCTGCCATCAGGAGTTTTCTCGCATTTCGAATTGTACCATGATACCGACACATGTCACTTTTGCGTCACGTATCTCATTGTCAGTAGATATCGAAGTACAATCAGAAAATGTACTGACAAACATCCGATAAAGTAATAAAAAAAATCTGCTCGACATAAATTTGAAAGTCGCGAGAAGACACAGAAGCGCTTGCTCTAAATCTTATCTGCAACGATGCCCGTAAAAAAAATTGCTCGCTCTTTTCTTCCGACAGCGGTAATATTACATTTCAAAACAACTTCTTTTAAATGATACAGTCATAAAATCGAACACGTCCCATTCCCGGAAAACATTATCCAGCGAAACGTGATTGCACCGGATCCCAATTCCATGTCAGCTATAACCCATCCGAATCTTATCATTAAAAAGCTCCTTCCGGATTTGGCCATAACCATTTAAATGGTCCAGACATGGTCGTTACCTCCCAATGCAGCGCTTCAGCTTCTCGTCCCCGCGGAGTGTCCACCGGTTTCACGGTCCGTAATGAAAACATTTGCTGATCGATTTTTCTTTTTTTCGCCTTTTCCGCCTTACTCCGCACCACAATCGATTCGGAACTTGCGAGTTCATAAAAATCTTGTACCAATCGTGCCCCCGAAATGGTAGGCGCATTTGATTTTATTCCCCGGCCGTTTCATTTTATTCCGCTTTTATATTGCACACACTTTTATCTACGCCATGTTTTATGAGCGACGGCCATTCTTTTTTTTTCGTTTTTTCGCGTGGCAGTTTATCATCATGTGGAGACGCATGGTTCCCCGAAGCGAGATGGGGCGAAATTTGATTCGCACGAACGCGAATTTTCTCGTCTCATTCTTCATGTTTTCACTCCTGATTGGGTGCCTTCCGGTGCGGAGAATACGTTACTGCTGGCGCACTTTTTGTGTTGTTCCCGGACGTGCCGAGAAATCGATCCCTGCATGGTGGTATTATAAAGCCCCTAGTCACCCCGAGCACCACCCACGCCCAGGCCGCCCGCCGTGATGGTGATGTGTGTATGTGGGCGGGTGTCGATCCCAGCGCTACACAGATCGCCAGTTGCGACTGTAAACATAAATAAAACGTAACGATAAATAAATCAATATCGTGTTGTCTTGGATTTCGGGTGTAGAGGATTTGCTACGGTGAATTAACATAATAATTTACGGAGCCCAATTGCGGACCTGGAACGGATTGTGCCGGGGAAGGAAATATATGTACATTTTTTATGGCATCCACGGGTGAGCGGTGCTGGTAATCGCTGGCGACCCTGCTGGCGACCTTGCTGAAGTGGTACAACATGAGGCTGATGTTATTGTTATGTTATTATTGAGGGAGGTCGTAATTGCAATACGATTTCCACACTGACGGTTAATCGGTTTATTTGGTTTCTCGAGGGAAGGTTATGCCGCATTTTTTTGCGTGGTTGAATGGATTTTGTTAATGAGTTTTTGCTCCTTTGTTTGAAATTATATGACTTTATAAACGAGAAAATGGCAGTACTTCGTTGAGAAGGGTAGCAAATCAGTTATGTGTTAACGTTCCTATCCCACCTTCAATTCGAAGTCCTGCAGTTTATACGGTACGGATTCGTTGATTACCTGAATACCTCATTGTGTGCCCATGATCGCGGGATAATCGGAGACCGCAGGAAGCCGAGTGGTGACCAGTGTTGCCACATTTTCATCTGTACCAGAGGGGTTAAAAATCTTTCTCATTTGTACTTTTTCTTCCAAAAATCTGTACCAAAAATCTGTACCATCGAACCAAACCACCAAAAAAATCTATTATTTTAGCATGAAAAAGATCTTTCATTCACTACAAAATATATTTACTTACCAACATTACTAACTAATTAATATATGTTTACATTTATTTACTACAAATACTACATAAACATTTGCAAGTCATTCGTGTGCTTGATGATGCTTATACATAGTTTTTTTAAATCTAGATTGCATACTTTCATTCATTAAAATTTTCGAGCTTCCGCCACGATGTATAATCAAGTCTTTTGATCTCAAAATAGCGTTCATCGTATCGTTGCTGAGTCTATTCCGAAGCTTATTTTTATTCTGATTATATTCAGAAAAAAATCGCTCGACAGTTGCCGAGGAGTGGGGCATAGTGAGAACGTTACACACAAGGCATCGAAGTGCCGAAAATACGAGTGAGCCGTCAACTCTTTTTAGGCACCCTATTTTTGTCCACCAATCTTGCACATGCTCGTTTTCTGAATCTATGATTTCCTTACGGAGTAATTTTATCTTCAGGGTACGGAATTCATCTTCCAGATCTTGTATAATCCCATCGTAGAACTCTGGAAACGCCTCTAATATAACGTTGATGCTTGTCAAATTGGGAAAGTTTTTGGGATTCAGCATAGCCGCAGCCTTGAGCGTCGGATCATCAAAATCGTATCTTTTTCTCATTTGCTTGATCAACTCCACGAAAAAACTGCGACAAATGTTCTTAAAAACGGTCTGCCTTTCGCTGTCCATTGTTCTGATATTTTCTTCTGCTGCCATTCCCACATAAATATTCTTGCCGCTTTTTCAATGATCTTCAAATTTACTAGCATTGGACATTGAAACAATGTATGATTCCTCACAGATATTAGTGAGAATGATGAAATAAAAAAAATTCAGCTCTTCATGTAGCATCGTGAATTCAGGTTTTTCAGCCTGGAACAAACGATTCAATCTATTTATCTGAGGCAAAATATACTCCAAAAAAAGCAACAGAGGTTTTGTCATTAGATCTTTGAGAGCAGTCAATATTCTGCAAGCAGTCTGATTTCTGTCACATTCATACTGAATGGTGAAAAACAAAATCAACTCGGAAAATCGTGAAATGCATCTCTTCACCACCGCCGCTAACGAAAGCCAACGGGTGGCCGAAAGGTGTAAGATTTTCAGCGGCTTGAGTTCCAAAACTTCCTGTATTAGCTCGAATTCGTTAGTCCTTTTTGGACTATTGGATATATAGGTATATATATCCCTCAATAAATGCTCAAGATAGTCGGGGATTTTCTCACATGCATAACTAGCACACAAAGCCAGCGAATGACATGTACATTTGACGACTACTAGATTTGGACAATCGATTTTTAGCAAGCGCATTACGGAATTTGAAACCCCCATCATCACGGTCGCACCGTCAGACGCGAATCCTTTCAGACGATCTTTGTAAGGAACTCCGTCCTTATGAAACTGATCAATAATTGCATTGTAAATGCTTTTATGATCAGCAGCACCGAGGGATATTGCGGCGTAAAAATCGTCATGTACTTTAATATTATTTTGTTCATCAACATCGCACATTCTCACTACCATTGCCAAAGTTTTGGTTGCTTTAATATCAGTTGACTCATCGACGATCAACGAGAAATTACGTTTTTTAATTTTTTCTACCAACTCCGCATGCTGCTCTTCTGCTATCACCACCAACTGCTATCCACCAACGACAGCGGTTGCCTTGGTCCTTCCGAGCTTAACTTTGGACAACACCTCAGAATATGGATCAATAGTTCGAAGAACATCTACCAGCTTATCGATAGAGTTGAACGAAACGTTGTTTTCAACTGCCCATGCAGAAATCCTTACTTCTGCTTGCGTTGTCATAGCTTCGTCGGGTTCCTGAATATTTGCAAAATCGTCCAGTTTGTTATTGTCTTCAGCATAAGGTGGCCTTCGAGGTTCGATTTTCCACCTCTTCTGATACTCAGTTTATCAAGACAAATCTTACACCATGCAAATGATTCATTTTTCTTGTATCTTTCGAAACATCGGTATTCTGATTCACGAGTCCATTCATTCCTGAATCTCTGCAATTTTTCTTTGGCAGTTCTTACTCTCTTAGTGACCGGTTCTCCAACTATAATGTCTGTGTCAAGGTCATCAGCGTTCTCTGTATCATCGGAACCTTATCGATAAAAAAATGAATTAAGAGTTAGGAATCATAGGATGCGATCAAAAAGATTTTCTTACGGCGCGTAATCACGGGGTCCGTTTCTGTCACACTTTTCTTAGTGCTCTGTCCTGCGATCGCAATATCTTCATATTCTGTGTAACACGAGATTTGTGTCCCTAAAATAAAGATATGTCGATTTGTAAATAATGTGTTTACCCGGCGAACTTCGTTCTGCCCAAAATTGATTTTTTTGGTTTGAATAATTTTGAGCAGTTACGTTTTCTCCCGATTGAATGCTTCATAGTAGATTACGTTGCAAGTGAATGTAATGATGAAATTACAACAATAACATCTACCATGTCACAAAGTAATAAACTCTATTCGATTAGAAAGTCTCAAAACATTTTCAAATCGTACAAATATTAATAGAAATTGTTCCTGGATGTTATTTGAGTGCTCAAAATACGTGGTTCTGAGCCTTACGTAATAATGTTTCTGTAAACTCCCTAGCATTTCCAACAAAACTCAATATTATCATATAAATCTATTATCAGACACAATTCAAGACTTTTCTCTACATACTACTTACAAAAAAAATGTTACTTTTACATAGAACATATATTTGATACGGAATTTTCATCTATAACTCTATTCCAAAATAGCGTTTATTCCACCTACAATCTTTTGCCATTTTCGCCACACATCAACGGAACACGAAGCTCAATGCCGTCAACGTGAATTTGAATCTCACTATAGAACATATCGGAAATAGATTTTTCCGGTTTTTCTTTCAAAATTTTCCAATTGTTCGCCGTAAAAACATCTCTTGATCAGTGACGAACACAACAACAATATAAAAAAAAACTTAATTCTAGAGTCATGCGCGGATGAACATATGAACAACTTGTTTTTCTATATAGAACCGGGTTTCATACCAATCTCAAAATGCTCAAAATCCGTTTCTTTCGCTTGTTTTTTGGGATTCAAATCATCCATCTCGTCACATGGTGAATGCGGTATCGAAATAATCATGCCTTAAAAATAAATCAATAATAAAACACACATCAATATTGAAAAACGAATTAATACTAGGTTCGTACCACTCGACATCTCTGAATCTTTTTCGTTCGTTCTTTTTTTTGTCTTGGACTTTTCCGTTTCATCAATTTGCGGACGTGATGAAAGAATCTTGCCTAAAAAACAAATCGAATAATCTAATTTTTGCCATTTACAGTAAAACATACCTGCGTCAGCTCTCTCCTGTTTTTTAAAATAATCCTTCAGCGTTGTTTTACGGGACATTTTCACTTTTTCTCACTATAACCTTCGTAATCGAAATAAAAACCGAAAAAGGCTATTTCAGCTAAGCTTGTAAATGATTTCAAATGGCGGTTTTCAAGTCAATCAACATATTTTCTTTCTTACACATAGTGTCTTGACGTTTTCTCGGCAATGTTTTTAAGTTTACTGGAAGAGAGAGCAGGACAACAACAGATGCAATCATGGAGCACAAATCTGCTCTTCACATTGAGCTTCACAGATACGTTTTGTTTTGATTTCATTCATAGCAAGGGGCGCATCTCTAGTGATTTCAAGTAATAACACTGAGCAAAAAATATTTAAAAAATCTGTACCAATCGCGGAAAAAATCTGTACCAATCTGTACTTTTCGACGAAAATCTGTACCCTGTACCGTACAGAATCTGTACCAAAAATATCGAAAAAATCTGTACCTTTCCAGATAAATGTGTGGCAGTGTGGCAACACTGGTGGTGACTGCCAGCTGAGAAGATGGCGGAAAAAGTGCCGAGTGCCCAGCCCACTTAATTGCTAAACTGACGATGTCCGTGTTGCTAGAACTGGGCATATCTTCTCTCCTCTAAAAAAAATTGAATGAAAAAAAAGATGAAATGAATTAATGCGTGAGGATTTCGTTGCAGTGTATTTTCATTCACAGAGAACAGTTGAACGACCTTTGGGATGTATGAGCTTATTTATGACGTTGAAATATCAAAATAGCGAGTCAAATTCTGTTCTCCATACGGTCTTTTCGAGCCATATTTGTTCTGCGCTTTCGTCCTGATCCGCAAATAATTTTGCTTTCACTTTTACACTTATCATTATAATGTATATCATTATAATTTTTGTATATGGTCGTCCCGAGCTATACTTTTTCTGCGCGGTCGTCTCGATCCGCACTCTTATCATTATCATTTCTTTCTACGGTCGTCCCGAACCGTACTTGTTTGTGTGATCGGTCCGACCCGCATTTTTTTTCATTTTCTTATGTACCCATACGGTTGTCCCGATCCGCGCATATCCCCTTTCATTCTACAGTTTCATCGTACGGTCGTCCCGATCCGTACTTATTATAAAATATTTTTCTACTTTTATCTTGCAATATTTAAAAAAAATGGAACATATCAATGTTAATTATTTGTTCGTTTTCCTTGTGCATCTTTAGAGTAACGCTTATTATTAAATTATGACCCGTTATCTTGAGTTTCAATGCATTACTACGAAGTTATATGTATTGAAGCAATGAATTCACATGACTGATGTGCATCAGTACTTTTTTTCCAGTACTAAACATAGGAAAATAATTGAAAAAACACATTTTGTTTTGTTACCCTATATCAGCTATACTCAACCTGCGGCCCAATGGGCTCTTTTGGTTGGCCCGCCTGGCTCGTTACCATTTTGCATGTGTAACAATCATGGAAACTTAAGAAATCATTTAAGAAACATGAGATATGAATAATGGAGATAGACACATTACGCATTATTACACTAGTTAATCTCTAGTTAAGTGGTATTAGTAGATTAAATAATTATTAAATATATTAGTTACGGCCCATTCTGGCCCTACACAAATCGAGACAACCCAATCGATAAACACCGTCAGCAAAATCGCCCGCGAAACATCGCAGTCCGACGCACCATCAAATTCCAGCGGCGACCTGGATATTATCGCGGCGTCAACAACTCAGCCACGCGTGCACACAACCGCCGAAGTAAGCAGAACACATCCGGTCAACAACAAACAAATTTGCGGAAGCAGCAGAACATCAGGAGCACCATTCCATTTTTAATTGAAGAAAGAAATCAGTTTCAATTAGACGACCGAATCGAATCGACGCATTTTTTAAAAACTCTAAAAAGAAAGTCCCGGTCGTTTTTGGCGCAGTCGGTAGGATGCGCTAAGTGTTTTTTTTTTTTTTTTTTTCTCTCCGTAGTGATCAAGTTTAGATACTCGTAGTAACCTGTGCGCGAACTATCATATTTAGGACTAAACTAAGTGATAGAACAAACATAGTGAAGTATAATCAGAATCTGTGCATGAACTATCATATTTAGGACCAAACTAAGTGATAGAACAAACATAGTGAATTATAATCAAAATCTGTGCATGAACTGTCATATTTAGGACCGAACTAAGTGATAGAACAAACACAGTGCTAACAACGAATTCACCGGAAAAAAAAAAAAAAAAAAGAAACCAGGCGCATCCCCCCCCCCACATCATCCGAGAAGATCCTCCCTTGCGGTTTACGAGCGGAGCTGAGGTGAGTGGCAATTCTACTATTAAAACTAAAAGAAACATTATCCCCTTTTAAAATAAATAAAATAACAAATACTATTAAAAAAAAAAAAAAAAAAAAAAAAAAAAAAAAAAAAAAAAAAAATTATTCTCAAATGGGGATCAACATAGGGTAGGAGCCTGCCTGTTGGTCTCAAATGTTCCTATCTCACGCCTCCACGAAGATCATATGACGACATTTTTAGATCGGGCGTGAACTGGAAACACACACCTGGTCTTGGCTCCGAGAACGGGTGTCGAAAGTGGCTAAGTGAGGGGGTGCGAGCGAGTCAGAGCGCTATATCTCTCCCGGGGAAGGCCTCCCGGGTCATGGAGGCCTTGCCAACCCGCTGTCTCCCGGGCAAAGGAGATACACCCAATAAAATGGAGCTACGATCACGAAGAATAATTAGAATGCGATCACCCGAGGAGGGTCCCCGAACTGGAGCTGGTCCTGGAACGGGCGTAAGAGCGAGCGGCCAGCGGCTGGAGGGCGATGTGCAAGAGCGGGCCACCAGCCGGGTTCAACCCGAAGAGCTACCGCCACACGGAAACAGCAGCCATCGACATCACCCAAGAAACGCTGCGCCTACGAGGCGTGTTGTGACTGCCAGACGGCAGTCGTCCACACTCGTGGGTACCACTAGGCGCCGGATCATGTGGACACACGAAATGAATGAATTCGTGATCCGCGCCTATTACATCTGCACTGCTTTGGAGACGGACATGAGTGGTCGCCCTCGAATACTAACAATGTTCGAGGAAGCGTATCCAGAGTTCGTTGGGAGGCTTGATCAGAACGCGATGAACGCGAGGCGTAGAGCGATAGTACGCAACAACATGCTCTCCCAAACGCAAATCGACGAGATCAAGCAGCAGGTGCAGAGAGAAATAAGCTCCAGGAACAACAGAGCAAGCGATGTGTCGAGACGAAGTTCAGTACGGCTGAGCAATTCATTCGCGAGTGGGGCACGCGAATCAGCACCAGTGGAGGCCACAGTACAACAACCCCCTGAGCCGGAAGACCCACAGCCAGATCAACAACTACTACGCGATCTGGTCTTCCACTACGACGAGGCGATCTCACAGTTCCGCGACACAGACCCATTGTCGCGCCCCAGGATCCCGAAGTTGCAGCATTCCCGCAGGCTGACAAGTGCAGTAAAGCTCATGAACGAGCACGTTCTTCCGCTGCACTTGGTTGATGCTGAGAACATGGAGGAGCTGCAACTGAAAGTTTACTGCGCTGCTGTGGCGACCGCCAAAAGTTTAGGATACCGTATTAGGCCAAGAGGCGGACTGCTCCAACATCTCCGTGAAAGGCGTGAGCCTCCATGGCGAAGGAGATTGGAGCAACGGATCCTAAACAAGCGCGCCGCAATTGGAAGACTGATGGCGTACAAAAGAGGCAGCAGATCGGTGAAATTATGTCGCCAAGTTGCTGTGATCGTGCGGCCTACTGAACTTCGCCAGCTGGGAGCTCACCAGCTGACGGAAAAACTCGACACACTGGTACAGCAATTGAGCGTCCTTACAAAACGGCTGAAACGTTACTCTGACTCTGCAAAGCGCCAGGAACAAAATCGGATGTTCAGAGATAACGAGAAAGCGTTCTACGACCACATTAGCGACGAGAAGCCCGACTACCGCGAAGGTTTGCCAGATATTAGCGATGTGACGAACTTCTGGGCTGGTATTTGGGAGACCCCAGTAGAACATCGCGACGGGCAAATGTGGTTAAGACGGGAGGAGGAGAGTTGTGGTGAAATTGGAGAGATGCCAGCTATCATCGTCGGAGAGAACGATGTCCGCGAAGCCTCGCGGTACCTGAGGAACTGGGCAGCACCGGGCCCCGATGGTGTTCAGAACTTCTGGCACAAGAAGCTGACCGTCGCACATCCAAAGATAGCTGAGTGCTTCAACAAGGTGCTACGTGACCCACACAACCTTCCTGAATTCGCCACCCGTGGCGTCACCTTCCTCCTCCCGAAAGACAGCAACACATTGAACCCATCAAAGTACAGACCGATAACGTGCCTATCGAGTCTGTACAAAATACTGAGCAGCATAATTACCGCCAAAGTTTCTGCTCACTGCGAACAGCATCACATCATCGCAGAAGAGCAGAAAGGATGCAGGAAAAATACGCATGGCTGCAAAGACCAGGCCATCATCGACGCAGCCATAGTCGGCCAGGCGGTTTATAACCAGCGGAACCTAAGCATGGCCTATATCGATTACAGGAAGGCTTATGACTCCATACCTCACTCGTTTCTCGTCCGGGTATTGGAGCTCTACAAAATTGATCCCTTCGTCGTTAGGTTCCTGCAGCATGCGATGAGGCAGTGGAGTACGTCTCTGCACCTCAGTGATGGGGAAAATGTGTTGCAGTCTAGAACGCTGCAGATAAAGAGGGGGATATTCCAAGGCGACTCTTTCAGCCCGCTTTGGTTTTGTCTGGCATTGAACCCCCTCAGTAGGACGCTCAATAGAAACGGTCATGGCTATAAAATAAGGTATGGCGACGGCGCCCACGAAGAAGTGACCCATACCTTCTACATGGATGATCTCAAGGTCTACGCTGATTCACGTCAGCGTCTAGGTGTAGCTATCCGGGTTGTCGAAGACATAAGCAGGGACATTTGCATGGAGTTCGGCCTCGACAAGTGCCGCTGTGTCCATCTGCTGAAAGGGCAGCTTACCGAATTCGGAGGTTACGAGGTCTATGACGGCGAGTTCATAAGAGACATGGTTCGTGGCGAATCCTATAAATATCTTGGATTCCGACAGCTCACCGGGATTCGCCACTCCGACATCAAGACGGAGCTGCGAGACAAGTTCTTGAGTCGAGTGAACTGTGTCCTGAGGACTTTCCTCAACGCGGGGAACAAGGTACGCGCGATCAACACATTCGCGGTTCCCCTGCTGACCTTCAGTTTTGGTGTAGTCAAATGGAGCAAAACTGACCTAGAGGACCTTGAGAGGAGGATGAGGAAAGCATTTAAAGAGGCCGGAATGCACCATCCTCAATCGGCACTGGAGAGAGTTTCACTGCCACGCAAAGAAGGGGGACTTGGAATAGTCGACATATCTGCACTGTGTGTTGCCCAGGTACGACAACTGCGCGAGTACTTCGCAGAACGCGCCAACCAAAACGCGCTATACCGGGCTGTCTGCGCCGCCGACAGAGGATACAGCGCTCTGCACTTGGCGCAAGCGGAGTACCAACTCAACTGCAATCTGCAGACAGTGGAGGAGAAGATTGCAGCTTGGAAGCAGAAGGCAGTGCATGGTGCCCACCCCCATCAACTGGACCGGCCACACGTCGACAAGGCCGCATCTAATCTGTGGCTAACGCGTGGTGAACTCTCTTCAGTAGTAGAAGCCGACATGATAGCCATCCAGGACAGGATAATGCCGACGAGAAACTGCAGGCGGTACGTCTGGCATCAAGACGTTGATGACATTTGCCGGATGTGTCATCAACCAGGTGAAAACATAGAGCACATTATGGGAGGCTGTCCCGTTTTGGCCAACGCAGCCTACACCGAGCGCCACAACAACGTGGCCCGTATTGTTCATCGACAACTGGCGCTCCAATGTGCTCTACTGGAAGACAACGTACCAAACTACCGGTACCTGCCTGCACCTGTCCTGGAAAATGACCGTTTCAAGCTGTACTGGGATCGCACTGTTCTGACCGACCTCTCGATCCACCACAACCGGCCAGATATAATGGTTTACGACAAGAGCGACCGCAAAGTCACCATCATCGATGTCGCTATTCCACTGAACCAGAATCTGGAGGAGACCCACGGTCGCAAAATCTGCAAGTACCGACCATTGGCCGTGGAGCTCAAGGAACTGTGGGGGCTAAGGGAGGTCCCAAGAATTGTTCCAGTCGTTCTCTCTGGAACTGGAATTGTCCCGAAGACACTTCTGGAAGCGCTAAAGGTGTTGAATATGGAGAAGGAATTGGCCGGCATCCAAAAGTCGGTCATCCTTAGCACCTGCGCGATTGTCCGACAATTTCTCGGTCAGGACTGAAACAGCACGAGCATGCAGATACGTGCATTCCGCAGAGCCTAGTCCCCCTTTGGCATTCAGAAGCCCGGGGGCAGGTGAAAATTCTGGCTAGGTTCGCCTAGTTAAGAAGTGAGATAAGTCTGCCAAAAAAAAATGAACCCCACAGAAACTAACAATACCAACATTCCTGAAGAGGAATTAATTCAGTCCACCGTTGACATGTTCAACAGGGCTGAAAAAGTGCTAAAGGCGATGCAAACGCCTCAAGCCATAAAGGAACTGCCTTGTTTTGACGGTAACCCCGTCAAACTACACGCGTTCATTAGAGCGGTTGAAAATCTAATGCCGTTCCTTAATACCATGATAAATACCCCATTCGAGAAAGTGTGGCTGCAATCAATACGTGCGAAAATCACGGGTGATGCAGACCAAATTTTAGAGATAAACGGTACTCCTTTGACATGGAGTGACATGAAAAATAATCTGATCGCACACTACAACGATAAACGTGATGCGGTCACATTAACGAGAGAACTGTTCCAGTTGCAGCAAACTGGAACGATTGAAGAGTTCTTCGGGTCGGTTCAGCAAATATTATCTTTGCTCGTGAACCACACGAATATTTCAACCACAGATGCTGATTTGAAAGAAGATCGCATCCGCACTCACACTGAAAACGCTTTACAAGTATTTTTAGCAGGGCTCAGGGAACCGATCGGTGGTAACGTGAGAGCCCGTCAGCCTAGAAAGTTGAAAGAGGCGTTTGATGCCTGCGTGCAGGAAAGAAATTTCCAAATGAGACACGGATTGACGAAACCAGATTTTCACAGACCACCCAAACCACAACCACCATTCATACCAAAACAAATAAACTCATACCCTAAACCTCAACATAGAAACTATCCACACCAAAATTTGCAGCAACCTCTTCGTCCCCCACCGAATGCTAATAATTTTAACAGACCGCAGATTCCCCCGCGGACTTATCAACAGACCTACCAAAACGTTTTCGCGCCGAGAGCAATGCACATGCCCAAACCCACACCGATGGAAGTGGATCCTTCCATCCAATCGAGGCGGGTTAATTATATGAACAGGCCACAGCAGAGGCCGATTAATTATCACGAGGGCACATACGAGCAAGAACAGTATAACGAGAATTACGACGAAGATGCTCAGTATTACGACCGTTTCGCGCATACGCAAACGGATGAAACAACTGCAATACAAGACAACCATGAACAAACAGAGGAAAACGAAATTACAGATGATCTAAATTTTCATCTAGCTCAAAGCTTTCAGATAGGCAGATGAGTAATTTTATCCCATATATTAAAATAAATACATCCAAGGGACCCCTTAAATTTTTGATTGACACTGGAGCAAATCAAAATTATATTAGCCCCAGACACATCAACATAGAATATTGCGGATATAGTAAACCACACAAGGTTCGGAATGTTAGCGGGACCCACACTATAAATCGATACACAAAATTTAATCCTTTCCCATTTATCCCACAAACAAAACCTCTCACCTTCCACGTTTTTGAGTTCCATCCTTTTTTTG
Source organism: Toxorhynchites rutilus septentrionalis (assembly GCF_029784135.1). Classification (NCBI taxonomy): domain Eukaryota; kingdom Metazoa; phylum Arthropoda; class Insecta; order Diptera; family Culicidae; genus Toxorhynchites; species Toxorhynchites rutilus. Next base: position 47,624,597 of record NC_073744.1, read on the forward strand.
ACGGCCTGATTGGCTACCAATCACTCCAAGAACTTAAAATCGATATATTAACCACAACGAACGAGTTAAAATTCCCCTCTACCACTGTCCAAATGTTTAGGAAATATCCCGAACCTTCTTCTGTCTGTTTGAATTCCAATGAAACAAAAATAGTAAAAATAGGAACAAGTTTTGAGGAAGGCGATTTTCTACTGGAAAACGACGTAGAAATTCATCCATTTGTCAAAATTCATTCTGGACTTTACTGTTCACATGACTTTTCAACAAATGTCATTATAACTAATTACAGTAGGGAGGCGGTGGAAGTGAAAATTCCCCGAAATATTGACGCGGAACTGAATAATTTTGAATTTATTTCTTCCGAAAACAATTCAACCGAGAACTCCAGAAGCAGTGAATTATTTTCCCAGCTTCGGACGGATCACCTGAACGAAGAAGAGAAGAAAAAGCTGTTCCAATTGATTCAGCGCTATCATTCAATATTTCACCTTAAACCTGAAAAACTTAGTTTTACCAATGTGGTAAAACATAACATCGAGACAAAAGACGATATCCCTATCCACTCTAAAAGCTATAGGTACCCCTACCATCTTAAGGAGGAGGTCCAAAGGCAAATTAGAGAGCTATTGGAGCAAGGGATTATACGACCTTCAAACTCCCCTTGGTCGTCTCCTATTTGGGTTGTGCCCAAGAAGATGGATGCCTCTGGGAAGAAGAAATGGAGATTAGTCGTCGATTACAGGAAGCTTAACAGCAAAACAATAGACGACAAATATCCCATTCCGAACATCACCGAAGTTCTTGATAGACTTGGACGATGTAATTATTTCACTACACTTGACCTTGCATCCGGTTTCCACCAAATTGAGGTAGAGCCAAAGGATGTTCCTAAAACTGCGTTCAGCGTAGAATATGGCAAATATGAATACGTAAAAATGCCCTTTGGACTGAAGAATGCCCCTTCTACTTTCCAAAGAGTCATGGACAACGTGCTACGTGACCTAGTAGGCAAAATTTGCCTGGTGTATATGGATGACATAATAGTGTTTTCCACGTCACTACAAGAACATACAACTAATTTGACAAAGGTGTTTGATGCCTTGCAAAAGTTCAATCTGAAGATTCAGCTGGACAAGTCAGAATTCTTACGTAAAGAAGTAGGTTTTCTTGGTCATATCGTTACGCCGGAAGGTGTTAAACCCAATCCGGATAAAATTCTGGCAATAAAAAACTGGCCCATACCAAAAACCGAAACAGAATTACGAGGATTCCTGGGAATACTTGGTTATTATCGGCGCTTCATAAGGGACTTTGCAAGAATAGTAAAACCCTTAACTAAACAACTCCGCAAAGGAGATACAAAAAAAATCACCGTTTCTCACACCGATGATTTTATTCAGGCCTTCAACAAATGTAAAACATTGCTCACTAGTAGCCACGTTTTACAATATCCCGATTTTAGTAAGCCGTTCGTACTCACAACGGATGCGAGTAAGTTTGCAATTGGGGCCGTGCTTTCGCAAGGACCAATCGGACAAGACAGACCCGTTGCATTTGCTTCGAGGACTTTGACTAAAACCGAGGAAAACTACTCGGTTATAGAAAAAGAGCTCCTAGCAATATCATGGGCATGCAAATATTTCCGCCCATACCTGTATGGAAAGAAATTTACCTTATTCACGGATCACAAACCGTTAACATATATGTTTAGCTTGAAGGATCCGAACGACAAAATGGTCAGATGGCGGCTCCGTCTCGAGGAATTCGACTACGAAGTGAAGTATCGTCCGGGCAAACAAAATGTTGTTGCCGACGGATTATCAAGAATCAAGACCAACGAAATAAACGTAAACGACACATCATCAGAGTCCGGAACATGTCATTCCGCAGACACCGATGATAGCGAATTTATTACGTCAACCGAATCGCCGATCAATTTCTTTAGTAATCAGATTATACTGAAGAAAGGCACGAATGACTCTACAGAATACGAAGAAGTATTCCCTAGAGTACATCGACGAACAATTACTCGCACGGATTTCACAGTAGTCAGGGTTTTAGATATATTCAAGGAATATATGAATCCAAAGAAGATTAACTGTATTATGTGCGACGAGTCTCTGATAAATATTCTGCAAATAGTCTACAGAAATTATTTCAGTCGCTCGAAAACATTCAAGATAAAAATTAGTCAAAAACTCCTTACAGATCTTCGTACCGCCGAAGAGCAGAACGAGATCATCAGGAAAACTCACGATAGAGCCCACCGCGGCGCTAAAGAAAACCAAGTCCAGATCTTACGCCAGTATTATTTTCCAGGCATGAAGCGACAAATTCAACGCTATGTGAATATGTGCGAAACATGTCTTGAAAACAAGTACGAGAGAAGGCCATACAAAATCAAACTATCCAAAACTGACATCCCAACCAAACCGTTTGAAATAGTCCACATAGATATTTTCATTTCACAACCCGACCTATTCCTATCCGCCGTAGATAAATTTTCCCGTTTTGCTACCTTAATTCCAATTAAATCCAGATCAATACCAGATGTGCGAGCAGGATTCGTCAAATTAATGACTCTATACAGCACACCAAAACACATAGTGTGTGATAATGAACCTGCTTTCAAATCTATTGAAATCCGATCCCTCCTTGAACGATTAGAAACCACCATCTACTTCACACCCACAGATCATAGCGAAACCAATGGAATCGTCGAAAGATTCCATTCAACATTGAGTGAAATCTTCCGATGCATTCGGGAAAAGTATAAAGACTTATCTACAAAAGAAATTTACAAGATAGCCACGAATCTATACAATCGAACAGTCCATACAAGCCACAATATGAAACCATTCGAAATACTCTTTGGGCACAGAGAGTTTGAAAGGCTACCAGTAGAAATTGAAAGAATATTTGAAAACAGACAGGAAATCGCAGACGAAGTTACCTTAGCACTCAATAAAACAGCAAAGAAAAATTTGGAATCAAATAATAAAAATAAGGAAGACGAACCCCATTTCGAGGAAGACGAACCTATCTTCAAAACTACTCAAGGTATTAAATCAAAGACAAGACCGAAATTTCAGAAAACAGTAGTGCGACAAAACAGAATCAAAACCATAATAGATCACAAAGGACGAAAACTGCACAAAAACAAACTAAAAAGGAAAAGAAAATAATCTCTCCAATTTCTCTTTTCACAGAATGAGGACTCAACTGATAGTGCTGGTAACCCTCCTTTATAGTACCCCATCCATCCATAGCTCATCTCTCCAAATTCAAGACCTCACAAATAACCCAGGACTCATCCCCATCCAATCAGGTATAGCCCGAATTAGAACCGGATCGCATAGAATCTTCCATTCAATAGAGCTGCTTGAATTCGAACCAACATTTTCAAAAGTTAATAAAATAATTCAGGATTTACAAATTTTCAAATACAAAGATCTATCAGAATTGCTTAATCAGAAATTTTCTAGAATACAAATAACATACGATAATTTATTACCAAAAGCTAGACAAAAAAGAGGACTATTCGATGCGTTAGGAAGCACTATTAAAATAGTTACAGGTAATTTGGACAACAACGATTTAATTAAAATAAATGAACAACTTGATGCACTATACAAAGGAAGTAATAAGCTCATAACAGAGAATAACGAACAAGTCCGCATTAACAAACAAGTGCAAGAACGAATAAATGTTATAATTAAGCAAATAAATGAGCAGCATAAAGCAATTGTAAAAAACCTGATTAAGCCTAGAGAAGAAATAATTAACACAAAAAATAACACATACCAAATCAATGTACTGAAGGAAATTTTCAACCTAAATCTCAGTTTAGACTTACTCAAAGACCAAATAGAGAACATTGCGGAAGCCATTCAATTAGCTAGAGTTAAAATTATACCAAGAAACATTCTGACGACAGAAGAAATTGTGGAAGCAACACATATCTTGAGAAAAGATAACATTACAATCAACAATTTTGAAAAAACATACGAATATTTGGAATTAGCAGCTATAATTCAAAATACAAAAATTATATTCATTGTTATGATTCCTAGTTTTAAAAGTTCAAGTTACACCCGCCTGCTTCTGGAACCTGTTGCGAAGAATGGTAAAATGCTGAAACTGCCGTCAAAGAGAGCCATCATCTCCGATCAAGATACCTATTTCATAACTGGAAATTGCTACGAAGTCGAAGAAGAAACCATCTGCAGATCAAACGAGCTGATAAACGTCTCTGCAGACAACTGCTTCTCAAAGCTACTGAAAGGGTTCTCAGGACAATGTAGTTTCGTCGAGTCCCTTAACGAACCACAAGTCGAAAGAATTGATGATAATCATATCATCGTCAAAAGAGCTATCAATATTCCATTGAGCACAAATTGTGGAATGACAAGCAGGAACATTACTGGAACTGCGTTAATATTCTTCCAGAACTGTACTATTACTATCAACAACACAAGATACAATAACATTGAATTATCCGGCAAGGAACCACTTCTAATGATTCCACTAAACGGATTAGACATTGTCGAATCCCATTTAGAAACCAATGAAACCATTACCCTCGAAAAACTGGAGGAAGCACATTTTTTAACAAGAAAGAAGCTCGAAGTCTTGCATAAACAACAATTGCATCTCACTTTTGGAA